>NC_090655.1:141860789-141988289 GCF_040937935.1 Hyperolius riggenbachi
AATAAATTGACCGGGGTTCTAAAAGAGATGGGTCACCTAAGGCAGGGCCGGTGTTTGACCTGAGCGACTGGAGCGATCGCTCGGGGCGCCGGCTTCCAGGGGCGCTGCTTCCACCCTGGCCGCATATGCTGTTAATTATATCTAGCTGCTGCGGGCTCCGGCTGAGTCCATCTCGCATGGTAGCTCCGCCCCCTGGTGCCACTGGGGGTGATGGGGGTGAAGACCAGGAAACTGCTGCGGTGCTGCCTCTTGGAGTGTGAGCCAGTAACTCCGCCCCGCGATATGTGATTGGATGGAACAAGGCTCAGGCTCAATCTCAGCCTCCGGAGAAGCGTGCAGGACGTGTGTCACCCCTGTCCTCCAGTCCTGAGTGACGAGTCCTGGCCATCTTCTCCTCTCCTGCTCCCAGCCAGAATCCAAGCTACACTGGCACTGCAGAGTCTGTGACTGTCACTGCACAATACAGTATGACAGTCAGACTGTAATAAGAAGAGAAGACCACTAGACCATCAAAAAAGTAAGGCTCCCCATCCCCAACCTCCCTCTGCTAAAGGGGGAATGTGCCTAGATACACTAAGGAAAGGGGGGGGGGGTGGATTTGGCGGATCTGCTACCTATATACACTAAAAGGGGATTTGACTATATACACTAAAGGGAAGAATCTGCCTATATACACCGAAGGGGAATCTGCCTATATATATTAGGGGGGGGGGGGGTTCTGCCTCTTTACACTAAAGGGGGGCATCTGCTTATATACTGTACACTAAAAGGGGATTTGCCTATATATACTAAAGGGGGATCTGCTTCTATACACTAAAAGGGGATCTGTCTACATATACTAAATGGGGGATCTGCCTATATACAGTAAAAGGGAGATCTGCCTATATACACTAAAGGGGTATCTGCCTATATACACTGAAAAAGGGGAATCTGCCTATATACACTAAAAGGGGATCTGCCTATTAATACTAAAGGGGGGGATCTGCCTATATACACTACAGGGGGGGGAGGGCGATCTGCCTATATACACTAAAGGGGGGAATCTGCCTATGTACACCAAAGTGGGGGGTGGGGGGGGATTTGCCTATACACACTAAAGGCGATCTTGCACATGGGCGTGTGTGTGTATGCGCGCACAAAGAGGATGAATGGGGGGGGGCAAATCTGGTTACGCTCAGGGCGCTGTGAAACCTAAGGCCAGCCCTGACCTAAGGTAAAAGGTGTTAAAGGACAACTGTAATGAGAGGGATATAGAGGCTGCCATATTTATTTCCTTTTAAACAATACCAGTTGCCTGGCTTTCCTGATGATCCCCTACCTCTAATACTTTAAGCCATAGATCCTGAACCTTCAGCATATCAGGTGTTTCTGACATTAATGTCAAGTCTGACAAGATTAGCTGCATGCTTGTTTCTAGTGTTGTTCAACACTTCTGCAGCCAAACAGATCAGCAGCTTTCTCACTCCATAGCACCCTCAAACCAGCCCTTACTCTTTCCCTCTAGATCATCAATAAAGGTGCGCTCAGTGTAACTGCTGCTCTTAAAGGAATACTGTAGGGGGGGTCGGGGGAAAAGGAGTTGAACTTACCCGGAGCTTCTAATGGTCCCCCGCAGACATCCTGCGCCCGCACAGCCACTCACCGATGCTCCGGCCCCACCTCCGGTTTACTTCTGGAATTTCAGACTTTAAAGTCTGAAAACCACTGCACCTGCATTGCCGTGTCCTCGCTCCCGCTGATGTCACCAGGGCCAGTATGGTCTGTGCCTGCGCAGTACACTCTTGGTGACATTAGTGGGAGGCGAGGACACGGCAATGCAGGCGCAGTGGTTTTCAGACTTTAAAGTCTGAAATTCCAGAAGTGAACCGGAGGCGGAGCCGGACCATCAGTGAGTGGCTGCGCGGGCGCAGGATGTCTGCGGGGGACCATTAGAAGCCCCGGGTAAGTTCAAGTCATTTTCCCCCGACCCCCCTACAGTATCCCTTTAACAGTTTGCATGAAATGGTGCAATTTGCAAATGCATCAAAATGCTTCTGTAGTGTGTTTAAAAGGCACACTATTCACATTACATACATTGTAAATGGTTTAATGAAATGCACTGCACTAGATGGATTTTCATTTGAAAAATGTAGACTAGTTTATATTAACACTAGTGACCTTAGCCCATTTAAAAACGTTCTAGGTCTGTCACCACTCTGCCACGTGTGACAGTTAGGCGCGCTCCCGTCACTCGTGCGCACGCCCATCACGCACGCCCACCGCGCGCATGGATGACCGTCACGCAAGCCCACTGCGCGCATACAGGCCTGCCCCTTCTGGCCCCGTCCTCCTTCAGCTCTCCTCAGTATCTTTGCGTCCCTCCCTGCACATGTGCAGTACTAAAAAGCACTGACACAGGGACATAGCGGATGCAGAGACACAGGGATATTATATAAAGAGATACAAAACATGCTAATGCTATGTTACAGAAAAGTAATGTGCAGTAGTGCCATAAAGTAGTGTACAGAAAGCTTTGTGTAGCTTCTTGCTTTCATGAATAGCTTGCAGTCACGTAGCAATCATCCCTGCAAGGGATGCAGGGGCAGGAGGGCCTGAGCCTGGGGAGGGGCCCTGAGCAGAGCTGTCTAGAAAGGCACTGAAAAAAAGAATATATTTTAGTCCAGGAAAAAAAATACATTTTCCCGTCCTGAGAGACTGACAACTGAAGGTGACGAGAGAAAAAGCTTTCTGCTCTCTGCACTATTGTTCTAATGACTGCATCTGCTCAGCCAGTGACTGTCCCCAGCCTCTCCACCCCCTCCCCAAATGGTGTGTACTGTAGTGATGCTGGAGGAGTCTGCAGAGATATAGTCCTGCCCTCAGCTTCTCCACCCCTCTCCAAGAGCAGTGTGTTCCTTCCTGATTTTCTGCTCAGTCACCTCAAGCATGCAACATGGTTTGTGACTCCCTCCCGTCCTGACTTTTGAGAAGACAATAACTGTACATAAGCCATTGTGATACAGCTTGACTGTGGCTGTAAGCCCTGTGAGTGCTGCATGCGGTGGGCATGTAAATGAGTGTGGGAGTGTTAACCTTTGATGCAGTAGTGCTATATTTATTGCTTCTAGCAACTTGCCTGTGATTTCTCTGTCTCTACTAATTTTCACATGGCTGATGACTCTGTACATGTTTGTCTCATCTTTATGTGCATCTCTCCTTCCCTTTACATGTAATGGTCTCTGTGTTTTTACTACAGCTAAACCAAACCCTGCTCTCACATAGAACCCCCCATACACACAACCCTAACCTTACCCCCCCCCCCCCCTCCCCCAAGACTAACATTAAAAAACCCTTCTTCCTGATGCCTAAAATTAACCCTTACCTTGCAACAAATCCACCACAAAAACATGCAAAATTTTGAGCGCCACCATAGGTGCTCATAGTAATATTAGTTATAGATGGAAATTTGGGCGCCGGAGGCTGCCCACTATGTAAACTGTGGCTACAAATAGCAGGCGACCAACTTTCAATCTGTAACTGATTAATATGGACTCCTATGGCAGCACCCAAACTTCTGCAGTGCAGCTGGTGCCTAATTTTCCTGCTTCTGTGAAGCCCCATCCAAACATTTTGCAAATGGGGCCCAGAGATTTCTAGTTATGCCCCTGATAGGTTGGAATAACTTATTTTACTGGTGGACTACTGGACTTAGTTCTCTTATGGGCATTATATACACTTACTCACTACAGCAATGATAGACGGATGATGGAAGGATGATGGGGCAATTTCACAGTTTCATATGTTGCATCAATCACAATCATTTAAACAACATGTTACCATTATTTTTCTACTCACTAGCCAAAGGCTTCTATTCAGTAAGATTGCTGAGATAGGGTACTGTGAGGGACACTAGCGTCGTGCCGGGGGTGCGACCCGCACCAGGTGGGGTGACCCCAGCCGCCCTAGAGGGGGTGCGTTGTAATGGAGGGGGGAGCCGCAGCTGCGGGGAGGGCAGCCCGACCTCTCCCAGGGCTGCCCTCCGTGCTCCCCCCTCCCGACTGCAGACTGAGAGCAATGCGCAGGGAACCCTGTACCAAACTACTCACCTCCCTGCATTCTAATCGCCGCTCACTGGCCGCTGGTCTCCTCTCTGCATACGCTGATACACACGCTGATACACACGCTAATACACACGCTGCTTCCGGGTAAACAGGAAGCAGCGTGTGTATCAGCGTATGCAGAGAGGAGACTGGTGGCTAGTGAGCGGCGATTGGAACCAGGTAGGTGAGTAGTTCGGTACAAGCTTCCCTGCGCATTGCTCTCTGCAGTCGGGAGGGGGGGGGCACGGAGGGCAGCCCTGGGAGAGGTCGGGCTGCCCTCCCCGCGGCTGCGGCTTTCCCCTCCATTGGGGGGGGGGCACCTACCTAATACTGGGGGGCAGCTACCTATCTAACCTAATACTGAGGGGCAGCTACCTATCTAACCTATACTGGGGGGAAGCTACCCATCTTACCTAATACTGGGGGGCAGCTACCTATCCAGCCTAATACTGGGGGGCAGCTACCTATATAACCTATACTGGGGGGCAGCTACCTATCTAACCTGTACTGGGGGTAGCTACCTATCTAACCTGTACTGGGGGGCAGCTACCTCTCTAACCTATACTGGGAGAACCTACCTAATCTAACCTATAATGGGGGGCAGCTACCTATCTAACCTAATACTGGGGGGCAGCTACCTATCTAACCTATACTGGGTGGCACCTACCTTATCTAACCTATACTGGGGGGCAGCTACCTAATCTAACCTATACTGGGCAGCAGCTACCTATCTAACCTATACTAGGGGCACCTACCTAATCTAATCTATACTGGGGGGCAGCTACCTATCTAACCTTTGCTGGGGGGCACCTACCTAATCTAACCTATACTGGGGGCACCTACCTAATCTAATCTATACTGGGGGGCACCTACCAATCTAACCTATACTGGGGGCAGCTACCTATGTAGTCTATACTGGGGCACCTACCTATCTAACCTGTATTGGGGGCACCTACCTACCTACATACCTAGCTAGCCGATACAGGTGGCAACTATACTGGCTTCCTATATTGGAGGCACCTACCTAACTAACCTATACTGGGGGCACCTACCAATCTAACCTATGCTGGGGGCAACTATTCTGGCTACCTATATTAGCCCACTGCCTTACTATTACAGTTACCCCCACCCATGTGATGGCATGTCCACACCCATTTTTTTGCTGCTGCGCACTTCACTTTTTTTTGGGGGGGGGGAGGGGTGTCAGTAAATTATCCGCACCGGGTGTCAAACACCCTAGCTACGCCACTGATGAGGGACCCAATTACTCTTGGGGGAGGAAAAAAATCATATCAAATATCTTGTCCTGCTAATGGGAAAATACACTAAAACTATTCATTCTAGTTAATAATTAGTGCTGGAAAATCCAGGTCATGCTTGTTGGTTTGATGTCTGCATTTCTTCTCTTTGACTCTTCGACTAACACCAGACCACACTTCACTTGGTTCAAAACACTTAGACTTAAAGGGGAACTGAAGAGAGAGGTATATGGAGGCTGTCATGTTTATTTCCTTTTAAGCAATACCAGTTGCCTGGCAGCCCTGCTGATCCTCTGTCTCTAATACTATTAGCCCCTGAACAAGCATGCAGCAGATCAGGTGTTTCAGACTTCAAAGTCAAATCTGACAAGACTATATGCATGCTTGTTTCTGGTGTTATTCAGATACCACTACAGAGAAATAGACAAGCAGGGCTGCCAGGCAACTGGTATTGCTTAAAAGGAAATAAACATGGCAGTCTCCATATACCTCTCTCTTCAGTTCCCCTTTAAAGGACATGTCAGGCAATCTATGCTACCCCTAGATCTACTTACCCAGGGCTACCTCCAGCCCCTTGCAGCCGACAAGTCCCTCCCTGGTCCCAGTACATACATACACACACAGCCTTATTATTTTACTACATGAAAGCACATGCGATATGGAGGAACAACAATGACATGCTGAACGTAAGATATAGTATCAATGTAACTTTGGCAAAACATTCAGAATGTCACTGATTGATACTGTTATTACGGGATCTTATGAGAAAACAAGCTCTTAATGAGGCAGTGACAGTCAGACATCAATCTCCACTCCATTGCATTGTAAAAGTATTCAGAGGCCATAAAGTCATTAGCCGGTGTGATAAGAATCTAGGAATCCTTTTGCTGAAAAGGGAAAGTCTACAAAGGAGTCACATTTTGAAAAAAAGTTGTAAAGTCTTTGTCAAGTCTTTAGAACTTTGCAACAGTGAGAGACAGATGTTTTTTTTTTACGAACCCCAGGGAGCAGGGACAGTGTACAAATTCCATAGTGTGTGTGAGTCCTTATCTGTGTGGTGGACACATGCAGTCAATATAACAATGGTGTGAGAGCAGAAAACTATTTTTTTTCTCCATGCACTTAGCTGTCAGTCTCTCAAACTTTTCTCCCAAGGGCCCCCTGTGGCGTCTGGGCCCCCCTGTGGAGGCATCCCTTGCAGGGTCTATTGTTACGCCCCTGCATCAGAGGGTATGTGTGGACATGCTGCTTAAGTCAGTGTCTTGTCTCCCTTTAGGGCTAAAACAAATAAATAACTATCTGTAGGTGGATTGCGATATAGGCATTTAATACAAGCCAACACTTTTTCACTGCATGGAGGTGGCAGCAGATTTTATTATGCACCAGAACCAAAAGTTATCTCCCTTATCCCCTTAATCGTCGTACCCACAAGGCACACATAGGCACTTGTGCCCTGCAACCACCACCCCACTGATAGAAGTTCCTCCAAAATACAGATAATATGGCAGTGGTTCCCCCAAAATAGACAATGTGGCAGCAGCAGTTCCCCCAACATACACATAATTTGGACGCAGTTCCCCAAAATACGCGAAACCTGGCAGCGGATCACCCAAAATACACCTAACACCCAACATACATATAATCTGGCAGCAGTGGTCCCCAAACATACACAATCTGGCAGCAGTTCCCCAAAATATGCGTAATCTGGCAGCAGATGTTCCCCTAACATACACATAATCTGGCACATAACAGCGGTTCCACAAAAATGCAGATAATCTGACAGCAGTTCCCCCAAAATAGGTACCCCCAGCATAGGTAGCCAGGTCTATAGGTGTCCCCAGTATAAGTAGCCATGAGTATAGTAGTCCCAGTATATGTAGCCAGAGGTATATGTGCCTAGTATATGTAGCCAGAGGTATATGTCCCCAGTATATGTAGCCAGGGGAATACGTGCCCAGTATATGTAGCCAGGGGTATATGTGCCAGTATATGTAGCCAGGGGTATATGTGCCAGTATATGTAGCCAGGGGTATATGTGCCCAGTATATGTAGCCAGGGGTATGTGTCCCCAGTATATGTAGCCAGGGGTGTATGTGTCCCCAGTATAAGTAGCCAGGGGTATATGTGCCCCAGTATAAGTAGCCAGGGGTATATGTGCCCCAGTATATGTAGTCAGGGGTATATGTGCCCAGTATATGTAGTCTGAAGTATATGTGCCCAGTATATGTAGCCAGGGGTATATGTGCCCAGTATATGTAGCCAGGGGTATATGTGCCCAGTATATGTAGCCAGGGGTATATGTGCCCAGTATATGTAGCCAGGGGTATATGTGCCCAGTATATGTAGTCAGGGGGTATATGTGCCCAGTATATGTAGCCAGGGGGTATATGTGCCCAGTATATGTAGTCAGGGGGTATATGTGCCCAGTATATGTAGTCAAGGGGTATATGTGCCCAGTATATGTAGTCAGGGGGTATATGTGCCCAGTATATGTAGCCAGTGGGTATATGTGCCCAGTATATGCAGTCAGGGGTATATGTGCCCAGTATATGTAGCCAGAGGTATATGTGCCCAGTATATGTAGCCAGGGGGTATATGTGCCCAGTATATGTAGGCAGGGGCTATATGTGCCCCGTATATGTAGGCAGGGGGTATATGTGCCCAGTATATGTAGGCAGGGGTATATGTGCCCAGTATATGTAGGCAGGGGGTATATGTGCCCAGTATATCTATCTAGCCAGGGGGTATATGTGCCCAGTATATGTAGTCAGGGGTATATGTCCCCAGAATAAGTAGTCATGTGTCCCCCCCAGCATGAGGGGAGCAGCGGAGTGGAAGGAGAGCTGTGAGCAGCGGTGGGGGAGGGTGGACATCTCCCCCCCTCCCTCACCTTGGGGCTCTCCTTCTCTCGCTCTCCCCTCCAGAAGTAATGTGCGGGCAGCCAGGACTTACCTCTCCTCGTCGTCGGAACACCGGATCTGCGTGCCGCAAGTATATGTAGTCAGGAGTATATGTGCCCAGTATATGTAGCCAGGGGTATATGTGCCCAGTATATGTAGCCAGGGGTATATGTGCCCAGTATATGTAGCCAGGGGTATATGTGCCCAGTATATGTAGTCAGGGGGTATATGTGCCCAGTATATGTAGCCAGGGGGTATATGTGCCCAGTATATGTAGCCAGGGGGTATATGTGCCCAGTATATGTAGCCAGGGGGTATATGTGCCCAGTATATGTAGCCAGGGGGTATATGTGCCCAGTATATGTATCCAGGGGGTATATGTGCCCAGTATATGTAATCAGGGGGTATATGTGCACAGTATATGTAGCCAGGGGGTATATGTGCCCAGTATATGTAGTCAGGGGGTATATGTGCCCAGTATATGTAGCCAGAGGTATATGTGCCCAGTATATGTAGCCAGGGGGTATATGTGCCCAGTATATGCAGTCAGGGGTATATGTGCCCAGTATATGTAGCCAGAGGTATATGTGCCCAGTATATGTAGCCAGGGGGTATATGTGCCCAGTATATGTAGGCAGGGGGTATATGTGCCCAGTATATGTAGTCAGGGGGTATATGTGCCCAGTATATCTATCTAGCCAGGGGTATATGTGCCCAGTATATGTAGTCAGGGGTATATGTCCCCAGAATAAGTAGTCATGTGTCCCCCCAGCATGAGGGGAGCAGCGGAGTGGAAGGAGAGCTGTGAGCAGCGGTGGGGGAGGGTGGACATCTCCCCCCCCTCCCTCACCTTGGGGCTCTCCTTCCCTCGCTCTCCCCTCCAGAAGTAATGTGCGGGCAGCCAGGACTTACCTCTCCTCGTCGTCGGAACACCGGATCTGCGTGCCGCAAGTCTGGTCTGGTCCAGACCACAGCAGCGGCACGCAGATCCGGTGCCGGAACGAGGAGAGGTAAGTCCCGCCCGCTGCCGGCTGCCCGCACATTACTTCTGGAGGGGAGAGTGAGGGGAGGAGAGCCCCAAGGTGAGGGAGGGGGGGAGATGGCCGCCCTCCCCCACCGCTGCTCACAGCTCTCCTTTCACTCCGCTGCTCCCCTCCACAAATGCCAGGGGGGACGGCGTCCACCCTCGGGAAATAGTAAGTGGACGCCGTCCCCCCGCGTCCACGCCCCACTCGACCCCTGCATCTTTGAATTGCTGAACAGGCTTGCACTGTTATATTTCTGGTGATGCACCACACATTTCAGAATAAACCAGATTACTATTAGTGCCGACCTTCATTTTTTCTCTCCTAGGTTTATAGCCTCATACACATGCCTGACTTACATCGGCTGAGGCAGCCGATAATTACCGCTGCATTCAGGCATGTGTATGGTACCCAACGACCACAGACACCCAACCCACAAGCGATTCGCCAGACGGATTTATTGAATCCCAGCAACAACGCTTCCCTCCACCGATCTCATTGTTCACGCTGCTCCCCCGCCCACCGAGTGACGTCACACATGCCTCACAAATTATTTCTCCACCGTCCCCCCATGCATAGCAACTCAGGGCATAATCAGCTACATAGGGCATGTGTATGCACCCTTAGAGGACTGTTTGTTGACTTCTGTAGTAGTGATTTTACACCCTTAAAAAAAGAAAACTCTTCAAATAGACTAAATATAGACATGTTCAGCTTACTATCATTGAATATCCTGTGCAGAAATTACTGGATGTTTGGTGATAAAGTCTCACCCTGTTGACTTAAAGTGAACTAAGCCGAGTAAAAAAAAAAAAATTTAAATAAAGACATTATGTACCTGCAAATGAATATTACATACTTACCTCACCATCATTTCCTCTCAGGTGCTCACCATTTTTCCTCCCAGTTCTGACAACAGTTAGTCAGAACTAAAATATACCAGTTGCTGTCAGTTATATATCAATTGCTGACAGTTATAACTGAAAGGACAACTGATGTGCAAGGTAATGTCCATGCTTCCCTATGGCTCAAGTGGGCAATATTACAATTTAACAGTGTGCTGACCTGGAAGCTGGAGGATGGAGAATTCCATTGATCACAGTGGAAAAACAGCAGGTGGAGGAGGAGAAAGTGATTGATGAGTAGACTACATGGGAGGTAGTATGACGTATTTATGTTTATTTTGACTTTTCATTTTCATTTCAGGTTTGCTTTAAGTTTTGGCATTTTCTCAAAGGATTGAATTGTTACTCCCCCTAAACTAATAAGAAACACCTTCTCTGGAACAAATTCTTGTTACAAATGATAAGCTGACAATCACCTTTCAGAGGGAATGCGTATATTATTTCAAATGAAATCCTGACATAAATAAATTCAGAACTGGTATTAAGTAGACAACATGAAAAATATAAGAGGCCTCATTCAATAATGGGCAAAATTTCCACTTAGCACGGTTTCTTTTAAAATCCTCAGTCATATTCATGAAATGTTCTACATTTTAAAGGACACCTGAAGTGAAAGGGAGCTGCCATATTTATTTCCTTTTAAACAATGCCAGTTGCCTTGCAGTCTTGCTGATTTTTCATGCATCAGTATTGTCTGAATCACCCGTCTGAAACAAGCATGAAGCAAATCCAGTCAAACTTCAGTCAGAAACATCTGATCTGCATGCGTGTTCAGGGTCTGTGGCTCAAAGTATTAAAGAGAGACAGCCAGGCAATTTGCATTGTTTAAAAGGAAATAAATATGTCAGCCTCCATATCCCTTTCACCTCAGGTGTAGTAATGGTCATGTCTGGAGAAACATGTGATTTATTTGTTTAGCTGATAGATTAGCAAATCTTTTATTTATTGTGTTCACATCCTAGTTTAGTACATGATCATGACTAGCAAATCAGAGACATACATATCCATCACCTGACCAAATTTTTAGGTTTAGCGGCAGCAGGGAAACCTGTCATTCGGCTCTCCATGCGCCGAACTGTCTGGCGCCAGAATAAAATTTACCCCCACAAAACAGAAGCTTCAGTACAATAGAGCAACCCCACCACAGGCCCAAGGGTTTGTCTACATACATCTGCAGGCTCTACTGAATGATGACAACAGATAAGGCTATACGGTGTCAGAATGTTCATATGCACATGAATGCACTAGAAAAAAAGCGCCTGTATACGTGCAATGACCTGCTCTGCCAGGCTCTCTCAGCTAGCCCACAGCTCCAAAGCTGCCATGGATCTAAAACAGTGGTAAACAAAGAGGGGTGCATTATGTATAGTGAAGTGTCTCCACTCAACATGCGTCACCTGATTTGGGCTGCGTCAGGAGTACAAATAGATAAGACATCAGTGTTAAACATTTGAAAAATAATTAAAAAAAAAAAAAAAAAACACCAACAACATAGACTATAGCAGTGTATAAGCTCAAATTGGAGCTGAATTGCCAATCCTCACTCGGTCTTTCAATATAGCAGCCAAGATTGTCTGCTTGCCACCCACCCCTCTCCCCCTGCGTCTGTTCCTATGCTGGTGGGAAGACGTAATCGACACAATCATTTTTATTGTGGACCTTTCATTCTTTACAGCACATGTACTTTTATGGGGGATGTTGATTAATGACATCCTGATCCTTTGGGATGGACCAGGAGAACGATATACTGATTTTATGTCAATACTCAATGATAACACAATTGGGAAGCACTTCATCCATTGTTGTCCCTGTAAGCTAAACACACCTCCAGATCTGCCGGAATGCAATGATGTGTCAGCTTGTTAAATATACAAAATCATCCAACATGCAAACAGATTGTTTCAGATAGGATGATCTTCATCACTGCATGGCATGGAGATACAGAGTACTCAGAAAGCTAATGGTGAACCAGAACTCCTAGCAGTGTGTAAGGGACAACAATGGACCAAAAGTCCTCTTACTAAAATGCTATGGAAAACAAAAGTCTGCCTTCTTAAAACAGAAAATATTTACAATTATTCAGGTTGGAGTGAGTTCTGAGAGGTCTCCCAGTGCATCACTGCTGCATATGCAAATCATTCATTGCCTCCCCTGTAAGGTAAACAAACCTCCAGATCCGCTGGAATGCAATTATCTGTCAGCTTGTTAAATATACAGAGCTACAATAATCCAACATGCATACAGAATGTTTTGGATAGGTTGATCCTCATCAGTGCATGGCATAGATTAATGTGGCTCTATGGGGTAGGACCTGAAACACCCAGAGTACCCAGCAAGCTCATGGTGCACCAGAACTCCTAGGAGTGTGTAAGGGGCTACAATGGACCAAAAATCCCTCTTACTAAAATGCTATGGAAAACAAAAGTTTGCCTTCTTAAAACAGAAAGTATTTGTAATTATTCAGGTTGGAGTGAGTTCTGAGATTATTCAGTTGGAGTGAGAATAGGCATGGAAGCTCAGGAACTGACATTTTTCACAAACCTACCTCCACCAATGCCTTGCTCCAGTGGGAAATAGCACACCCTAATTCCCTCAGAGCAGGCATTCTGACTGGCCAGTCCTGCGGGCATGCAGATTTTGTACCAGTGAAGAAGACTTTGAAAAGGAATGTGCACATTTGAACTACAGATTCAAATGTAGAGGTTGCCAAAGTCAATAATCCAGAATGAATAAACAAGAGAAAAACAGACTACAAATCAGATACCTTAATAAACAGTGATGCTGGTCTGGCTGGCAGTGATGCTGTGGTCTGACCTGGCTTAGATGCGGTGATGGCCTGACTGGCTGAGATGCGGTGATGGCCTGACTGGCTGAGATGCGGTGATGGCCTGGCTGGTTGAGATGTGGTGGTGGCCGGGCTGGAGGTGATGCGGTAATGGTCTCGCTAGTGGAGATGTGGTGATGCTGTGCTGTCATGCACCCCTAATCAAATACACCAAGGAAATTGAGGTGATAGGAGCATAGCGCATGGCAAACTAAAAACTATCAAACAAAAAGAGAGTTAATAAGTGACAGAGCAAGAAACCTAACTCCTAATCAGGAGAGAGAGAGAGAGAGAGAGAGAGAGAGAGAGAGAGAGAGAGAGAGAGAGACAGTGGTGAAGGAGCTGAGAGAGAGACAGTGAAGGAGCTGAGAGAGAGTCAGTGAAGGAGCTGATAGAGAGAGAAAAAGACAGTGAAGGAGCTGAGAGAGAAAACGAGAGACAGTGAAGGAGCGGAGAGAGAGACAGTGAGAGAGAGATAGACAGTGAAGGAGCTGAGAGAGAGAGAGACAGTGAAGGAGCTGAGAGAGAGAGACAGTGTAGGAGCTGAGAGAGAGAGACAGTGTAGGAGCTGAGAGAGAGAGACAGTAAAGGAGCTGAGAGAGAGAGACAGTAAAGGAGCTGAGAGAGAGAGAGAGAGAGAGAGAGAGAGAGAGAGAGACAGTGAAGGAGCTGAGAGAGAGAGCGAGAGAGACAGCCAGGGAGCTGAAAGAGAGACAGTCAGTGAAGGAGAGAGAGAGAGAGAGAGAGAGAGAGAGAGAGAGTGAAGGAGATGAGAGACAGTGTAGGAGCTGAGAGAGACACTGTAGGAACGGAGAGAGACAGTCAGCGAGAGACAGACAGACAATGAAGGAGCTGAGAGAGACAGTGAGAGAGAGAGAGAGAAAGACAGTGAAGGAGCTGAGAGAGACATACAGTAAAGGAGCTGAGAGAGAGAAACAGTGAAGGAGCTGAGAGAGACAATGAGTGAGAGAAAGAGAGAGAGAGAGAAAGACAGTGAAGGAGCCGAAAGAGAGACCGACAGTGAAGGAGCTGAGAGAGACAGTGAGAGGGAGTCAGTGAAGGAGATGAGAGAGACAGTGAAGGAGCTCAGAGAGAGAGAGAGAGAGAGAGAGAGAGAGAGAGAAGGAGCTGAGAGAGAGACAGTGTAGGAGCTGAGAGAGACAGTGAGAGAGACTGACAGTGAAGGAGCTGAGAGAGGCAATGAGAGAGACAGACAGCGAAGGAGCTGAGAGAGAAAGAGAGAGACAGTGAAGGATCTGAGAGAGAGAGAGAGAGCGAGAGAGACAGTGAAGGAGCTGAGAGAGAGACACTCAGTGAAGCAGAGATAGAGAGAGAGCGACAGTGAAGGAGATGAGAGAGACAGTGTAGGAGCTGAGAGAGACACTGTAGGAGCTGAGAGAGACAGTCAGCGAGAGACAGACAGTAAAGGAGCCAACAGACAGACAGTGAAGGAGCTGAGAGAGAGACAGACAGTGAAGGAGCTGAGAGAGACAGTAAGCGGGAGTCAGTGAAGGAGATGAGAGACAGTGAAGGAGCTGAGCAAGAGAGAGAGAGAGAGAGAGAGAGAGAGAGAGAGAGAGAGAGAGAGAGAGAGAGAGAGAGAGAGACAGACAGTGAAGGAGCTGAGAGACACAGTGAGAGAGAGTCAGTGAAGGTGGGAAAGTAAAAAAGGGGGCATATGGCTAGTGGACAAAAAGTGCGCCGCCATAGACTGCAATGCAAAATATCAGCTATTGGGCGCCCAACAGGAAATTAGGGCGCCCAAAAAAATAGCGGTTCTTAAATTTCGCTTTCAGGGCTGTAACAAGTAAATTTTCGTTTACACTTAGTTTATCATTTCAAATTAGTTTTCATACGTATAATGCTTAAATATTGTTTTTAACCTTGTTCTATTAGAAATACATTGCTTTTGGTATTAACTTTGTTTTTTACACTCATAATGTGCCGATTATAGTTTTATTAACTTACTAATATATCGCTTTTAATATTACAGTCATTTTAAGATTTTTAATGCATTCGTGAGTGGAAGGCTATCTATTCTAATATATATATATATATACACACACATATATATATATATATATATATATATATATATATATATATATATATATATATATACATACATATACAGTATATATACATATATATATATACACATATATATAAAACATACACACACACACATATATATATATATATATATATATATATATATATATATATATATATACACATACATACATACATACACACATATATTATATATATATATATATATATATCTATATATATATATATATATATATATATACACACTCACACACACACACACACACACACACACACACATATATATATATATATATATACATATACACACACACACACATTTTTCTATTTAGAATATTATTAATGTGTACGTGATTTTAAGGCTATTTATTCTATTACAAATATATACATTATTCTATTCATGTTATTTATAGTGAAGTATTTTAAGGATTAAATATATTATTGTTTATGTGTGTAAGGGTGTTTGTGCAGTGGGGATGGTTAGGGCTAGGCATCACCAGGGGGATGGTTAGGGTCAGGCACCACCAGGGGGATGGTTAGAGTTAGGCACCACCAGGGTAGATTTAGGGTTAGGCACCACTAGGGGGGTGGTTAGGGTTAGGCACGTCAAGGGGGGGTTTAGGGTTAGGCAGCACCAGTGGGTGGTTAAGGTTAGCCACCACCAGGGGGGTGGTTAGGATTAGGCACCACCAGGAGGGTCTAGGGGTTATGGATAGGTACATGGAGGGTTCTGTGTGAGAGTAAGGTTAGGTATGGTTACAGCACAATATATGTAATATATACAAATTATACAAATTATTAAATTATGTATATTTACACAAAGGGGGAGGGGTCTAGGGATTAGGGATAGGGAGAGATCTGTGTGAGCCTACAGTTAGGTATAATTGCAGTAAAATACTTGTAAAATCTACCATTGTATTACTATGCTTAAAAAATACAAGTGTAAATATCGTTTTTTGTTATAGACACTATTTGATGTTTTATTTCAGAATTCATTTGTTGTTATAGATGGTATTTTGCCATTTAATTTCTGTTTATTCAACCAATTTAGCACTACATTTTTGTTTACAAGCTATAAACAAAAAATATTGTTTTACATTGCAACGTATAATTTCGGCTATATCCCGCGCCCTTTTTTGATGCATGCCAGTGAAGGAGCCGAGAGAGGTTATAATTTAAGTTGGCCTCAGTTACTTGGCCTGAGTTTTATGTAAAAGGCTTGTCCGCAGTGTATGCCTTTAAAATCAATAGAGGTTTTGTGATGCAGGCAGAGGCATCTCAGGGTCTGCGTGTAGAAGAGGATACACGCAGATACTGAGAACATGTTCCTAAAAGAAGGCCATCGGCCTACTCTGACCTCCACGTACACCACAGGAACAGTAAACATCGGCCATATTTACTAAACATCCACATTCCTGCATTTAGGTCAAATGCCTCATTGATTATTAATCAAGTAGGTGGGTATGATGACACCACGAGTGGGTCCACCAATAATCTGATCTAGGGGGTGGCGAAGATGATGTCATATTTAACTCTTTTCTTTAAAAGCGGAGTGAGCGATGGAGAGAGCATTCTGCTTCTTCCTTCCGCACTAGCTCGCAAGGCCCACTGGGACCTCTAAGCATGTTCTTCCTTTCTGTAATCTGATATAATGTATGCTGTACATAGGTAGTTTAGTGTAACGTAGTTAGGAAGAAGGTACCTGATTGACTTCAGCAGGGAGTCTAATCACGAGCTTGTACCGCAACATGAAGATTGGCATGGCTAGGATATGATGAATGTATCTATCTGTATTCCTGTTTCCTGAATAAATAACGTAAACATTGAAGAAGCCTGAGAAAGTCTATCTCCTGCTTGCTGTGTGGAGAGTCAAGTGATCTCAATAGTCTGTGAGACGTAACTGTAAGAAGTTACTGGTGTCGAAGCAAGGTGATAAGAACAGTTTATAACAGTGGTGCTGAAACCCTTCCCTGCCTAGCAAAACAGGCAGACGGGGCCGGGGCCGAAGAAGTTTTCAAGATATTCCACAGCAAAACAAGCGGAATAGACGCGGACTGATAAGCTGGTGTGAGTGTGTGGGAGCCGAGCACACGGGCTGCAATTCGAGGAAACCAGCGGCGAAACTCGTGGATGTTAAACTTTGACTGTAAGTGCACGCACCGGATCGCAGGTGACTGGAAGGCTCCGAGGCCGGCTGGCTGCTGCCGCTGGAGATCGATCCGCTGAGCCAGTGTGGGTACACAGAGATGACGCTCAGTAGTTCCAGGCATCCACTCAGTTTCGTGGAGTTGCCAAAAGCTGGTCGAATTGGCAGGCGTACGAAGTCCTCTCAGGCAAGTAGGATTTACGTTGTTATATGGCGTTATCTGTGTTGTATTTGGTGTTATAACAAGGAGAGGATAATGTGTTAATGTGTACATTCTGTGTTAATTGCAGTGTGGAGGCTGCAGGCTTCTCATCTCTCCCGTGCGGTTTTTTTCTTAGGATTCAAGCTTCCTGTGTTGTATATTTACGTAGTGGTTATCTCTGCATTTGTCTCAGGCATGTTTTTGCTGGAAAGAAGTCGATTGGGTTTTTTTTTTCTCTTCTCTTCTCTCCCCGTCTCTACAGAGGCTGGGAAAAATGTCCAGATAGAGCAGGGGGGGGGGGGGGTCCCCGCGGCAGAGAGAGGACAGCAGTGTTCCAGTCTGTTAGTAATGGATGGGGGGAGAGGAGAGGGGAGAGAAGAAAGAGAGAGATAGCTGAGTAGACAGGAGAGGGGAGTTGAGACAGTTGTAAAACTTAGAAGTAAGTTTTTTCTTCGGTGAGCTGGCGTTTTTCCAGAGCCGATCAGCTTGTTTTTTTTCCTCTCTGTCCGTAGTGGATAACGTAGTGAGAGGTGCAAGCTTATCTAGTTCCAGTCAGGGCCGCTAAAAGTTCTAAATGTATATATAGGTTTAATGTTGTAGTCATGTCAGACTGATAAATGTGCGTCTCAGAAGTATTAGCTGTTAATATGGTTTAGAGTTACGCTGTGCGCTTGAGTAGTTCTGAGTTATGGCGGAGATATGCTGCAGATGATTTGTGAGGAGAGAGAGGTTTCTACGTTCCTGGGTGATGCTAAGATGTAAAATATTTAGCATTGCAGCTGTGACGCGGTTTGTCTCAAGTTTAGCAAGCATCCCAGAGAGTATAGGTAGCGGAAGGCTGACTCTCGGTAAAATGGATAGATGCTGTGTAACTATGCATAAAAAATGTATGTTCTGTGTGAGTTTGTTTCTCTCCTAAGGTATAGGAACGAGAGGCTGCTATGGGAGCAGCCATCTTAGCTGGCAGTCCAGGACTCAAAATGGCGGCAGTGGAGAGGGCCCGCCCCCAAGAGTCATGGCCCCCACACATCATGGAAGGGGGGAGGAGGGGCTGGGGGATCCACGTCATGTCAGGCTGTGCTCGCGGCTCCGGGCAGAGCAGCTGAAAGGGAGGAGGGTAGAAATACAGAGACATGCTACTGTGTGTCTCGGTTCTCGAAGTATTTCCCCAGAGGTTTTCCCTGGGTCCATGGAAAGGAATGCCAGGATACGTGCACCAAGCTATTACTGTAAGATTAGCAGGAGCACGGATAGAAAGAGTGTCCCAGCTAGGTGCAGGGACACACGTAGCAGTGCAGGTCAGGAAAGTGTCTGTACTGAGTTGCTTACGGGATTATTCCTGTAAGTGGGACACCTTAATGGGTGGTGCTGCATGAGTTCCCAATAGAAGGAAAGGGGGACAGTGCATCAGGGGGGTGCCGGAGGTGGAAAAAAGGGAGTTGACCAATCCGGGTTTCCGTCGCCGCTGCTGCAGAGCGGTAACGTTTTTTTCCGATTTTTTGTCATGGACAGGGCTAGAGCTCGACTAAGAGGTCTATGCTGGGCTGGGGCTGTTTTTTGTGCGTTTTTTTTTTTCGTCCACTGATTGGTCAAATATGTTTTTTCCAGCTCCTATCAATTGTAGCACAAAGAACAAAAACTGACCGCAGTTCATGGGGCAATTATACAGATGATAGAATTGCCATGTACAGTGTGACAGTGTATCAGTACGCTGTTTGCCATGTGACTACCTACCATGTGGGCATTCAGGGATCTGCATACAGGCATGTGACGCTGGTATGCTTAGCCCTGCACCCTGTGTAGTTTAAGTGCAAAGTGCTCCTTCCTACAGGGAGGCAGCTGTTTTTTTTTGTAGTCTAGGTAGTGGCACGGCAAACATTGATCAGAGGGTACAACACACAGAACTTCTAGCAGAGCTGGTATCGCGATGAAGTTCTAGATAAGTAAATGCGATAATGAGTAAGAGCATTGCAGGCTCACCTGCAAAGCAGCATCAGGTGTGGCATCCGTAATCTGTGCATGCGACGGCCGCGCATGGACAGATAAGGGGGGATGTGGAGTGAGCTGCAATGAGGTGAGAGCTTCCAAAGGTGAAGCCCGCGGGAGCATATTTTAAACAGGTAAGTACTGAGGATAGTACTGAGGTAGGGGGGTGAAGTTTAACTCCAATCTACCAATAAGAGTAAACAGAGTTCATGAGAACCATAGAGCAACGAGATCAATTACGATATATATTGATCAATTTCAAGTGTACAGAGTACAAGCCGCAGGGTGAATCCCAAATCATTAATAAGAATTGATTTGTTTGTATTTCGATTTCAGGAGTTGGGCAATATGGAATCGAGACAGCTGCAGTGCTGGCAGCAAAGCTGGAGATGTCAGTCGGATAAGCGAAAGGTTCCAGATGCCAATCTAAGTTTGGAGAAACACGAGATTCCTGAAATTGGAAAGAGACTAAAACACGAGATTCCTGAAATTGGAAAGAGACTAAAAACCGAGGTTCCTGAGATCGGAAAACATCTAAAAAAACTGACTGAGCAAAGCATAGTGCAACTTGCCAATGTTTTTCTTTCCCAAGGTGGTGCTTTTATAATGAAGAGTACCGTGCTGATGGTGATCCTAGGTTGC
Organism: Hyperolius riggenbachi; assembly: GCF_040937935.1. Taxonomy (NCBI): domain Eukaryota; kingdom Metazoa; phylum Chordata; class Amphibia; order Anura; family Hyperoliidae; genus Hyperolius; species Hyperolius riggenbachi. Next base: position 141,880,831 of record NC_090655.1, read on the forward strand.
CATTTCGTCCTAGGAGAACGAAGAGAGGACATTCTCATGTATAATAAGGGGTTAATGAGAATGCAAGGCCCAAGCATGTTAATGTTGGGTGACAAAGGTACTAATCCTTTCACACCTCCCTCTGATTGGCACAGATGGACCAAGCAGGGATGGAGGAAAAGAGCACTTGTGCCAGGAGAAAACAAATTTCATGGCACAATGTGGGTGAAAGGTCTAAAAGGTCAGGTGTGCTGGCAGGGTGACTGGAAAGGCACTCCCAAAATCGATGCACCGATCCAAAGGTTTGTTAAAAGGTACATTGCAGTACAATGGGTACATGCAAAAGGTGGAGTGTGTGATTCAGGGGTACCTTGTCTTGGTTATGCAGAGTGAGATGGTTCCAGATTGGAGAGGAACGAGCAGGAGGCGTCAATTCTCTTACCAGAGAGACGCAGGGGACAACATCACACTCTGGAGCTACCAACAGAGAGTGCCTCTGAAACAACTATACACACGTAAAGGCTGGAAAGCCGAGGGTTGGTGGTTCTCGAAACAAGAAGTAAAAATCGAGATCAAGCCACATTTCCAGGTGACAAAGAGGGTGGGGAGAGTGGTCCCGGGGGAGGGATTGCCAACACAGGGAACCCCATTCACACCACACGGGTCACAACAGGGGACGATATTACACAGTCCATATGCAGCAGCTTATCCTCATGATAGTTGGGTAAGTGAAGAGGTACTCTTAATTGAAAAATTGCAGAGAGTACAGTCTTCCCGACCTCAGGTACATATTGTGCCTCGGGACATAAGGGGGGAAGAGGTCCAATCAGGACAGTTGGGGACATATGTTGTCAGGGAGATGCTAAAAGATCCTGTGCAACTGAGATTGGACAAGGGGAGGTATATCGATTTTTCTGGAGAAGGATCTTTTGCATGGCAGCTTCAAGATGTTTGGGTGAACAAATGGAAACGGTGCAAGATTCCTTTAGGCACCGCCACTTCCTTAGTTCCCACCTCAACCTGTGTCTCACACCAGGACCTGAGAGGTCAATCTTTTTTGGTGCTAGACGGGGAGGTGAAGCAAGTAGAGTTGTCCTCATGCGGGCAATTCTTGCAGAAGTACCTGCGTTGGCCAGGGCAAGTCAAATTTAGTGAAGAAACCTGCAGGCTCAAGAATGCAGAATGCGAGGATACCATTCAAAAGATCCACCCTGAAGCCCAACCGATAGTTCCGGTGGCTGAAGGAAAGGTTTGGTTTTTTAACATAAGATCTAATGATACATTCAAGGTATATTCTCATAATTGTTCCGATAAGGGAGATTTTCCAAGGGGAACATATTGTGGGAGCGGAGATCCCATATGGATCCAGTCATCCAGGTTGGATGACGTTGTTTCTCAAATTGTTAAGAGAACTCTAAAGTGCAAAGTTTCATGGGTAGTTCCCGTCCTGAAAGAGAACACGACATGGGACAAAGGGGAACAGGGTTTGATCCAAGACGACCACAATTTGTTACAAAGGTTAAACAAACAGTACACTAAGTTAGAGGTAAGATTTCACCATGATACAGGTGATCTTATCGAGGTAGAACACAAAAATGAGCAGGTGAGTGCCAGTCTGACCTGGTGGACAAAGGTTCCGGTGATGTTCCAGGGACACTCGGACTGGGCCTCTGCAGTTCCAAAGTTTTTTCTACACCCACTGGTCGTCTGGATGGGGATGACAACGTTAGGCATCATTATCCAGGTGAGGTTGCGTGTTAAAATTACGTAAAACAAATTAACCTGGTTCAGAGATTGGTGCCTCATAAACAATCTCATGAACCAATAGTTTAAATTAAGGGATATTCAGGGTTACGGGTCTAGGTTTAGTAGTACCTGTGATGGAGCTGATTGTATAAAGGCGTTCTTTTAGAAGGCACCTGGCACTGCTCCCTTGAGTAACAACCAAACGAGTTTCACTTTTCTGTGGTCATGCAAGTTTGTGAGTGATACGCAAGTGACGCAAATGCTGAGCATGTGGTATAGAGGGACTTAGAAGTAGGGCATCCCCAGAGAGCCTGGTTACAGGAAGACCAAGAGGTCTTGCTCTCTCTCTTCCAGGAGTAACCACCTAGAGCAGAGAAGTTGTGTGAGCACGAACATCAAAAAATGTGAAACCTAAAAGAAAGAAACCAGGTACTGGGAGGTTCAGACGCTGGGATCTGCGGGTCAAGCCGTTTTAGGGGGGATTGTTATAATTTAAGTAGGCCTCAGTTACTTGGCCTGAGTTTTATGTAAAAGGCTTGTCCGCAGTGTATGCCTTTAAAGTCAATAGAGGTTTTGTGATGCAGGCAGAGGCATCTCAGGGTCTGCGTGTAGCAGAGGATACACACAGATACTGAGAACATGTTCCTAAAAGAAGGCCATCGGCCTACTCTGACCTCCACGTACACCACAGGAACAGTAAACATCAGCCATATTTACTAAACATCCACATTCCTGCATTTAGGTCAAATGCCTCATTGATTATTAATCAAGTAGGTGGGTATGATGACACCACGAGTGGGTCCACCAATAATCTGATCTAGGGGGTGGCGAAGATGATGTCATATTTAACTCTTTCCTACTTGGTATTAAACCCGGAGTGAGCGATGGAGAGAGCATTCTGCTTCTTCCTTCCGCACTAGCTCGCAAGGCCGACTGGGACCTCTAAGCATGTTCTTCCTTTCTGTAATCTGATATAATGTATGCTGTACATAGGTAGTTTAGTGTAACGTAGTTAGGAAGAAGGTACCTGATTGACTTCAGCAGGGAGTCTAATCACGAGCTTGTAACGCAACATGAAGATTGGCATGGCTAGGATATGATGAATGTATCTATCTGTATTCCTGTTTCCTGAATAAATAACGTAACCATTGAAGAAGCCTGAGAAAGTCTATCTCCTGCTTGCTGTGTGGAGAGTCAAGTGATCTCAATAGTCTGTGAGACGTAACTGTAAGAAGTTACTGGTGTCGAAGCAAGGTGATAAGAACAGTTTATAACAAGAGACAGTGAGAGAGAGTCAGTGAAGGAGCCGAGAAAGAAGAGAGAGAGAGAGAGAGAGAGAGAGAGAGAGAGAGAGAGAGAGACCGTGAAGGAGCTGAGAGAGACAGACAGACAGTGAAGAGTTAAGAAAGAAGAGAAGTCAGAGGGATCAGTGAGGAGGAGGCATCAGCATAGAGGAGCTTCTTTTACCTAAAAGTATGCCAGGCATTTGAGCTGAGTCCCATTCCGCCTGGCTGCCTCCTGCTTTCAATCTGCCCAGGCTGGCTGTGTCTATCCAGTCAGAGGCAGCACAGCCAGGCAGACGTGAAATCTCCTTGCTGAGTGGAGGGAGAAAGAGGAAACAGACACTTGGAGGAGAGAAAGCCACATCTCCACCAATGGGGAGCCTGAAAAGCTATCCCTGTGTGGCCAATAAGAGGAGGAGGCAGTGCACTCTGTACAAAGCGAGAGTGTCTGCACAACATGCCGCCAGCATTTACCCATACTCGGCTGTCAAACGTTTGGGGCACTTGTGTCGGCACCCCTAAAGGTTACATTCAGGGCACCATTACATCAGGTTCCGGGAAGTGCCCCAAATAAAACCCCCTAGCAACGTGCCTGCAGCTATCTATGAAAGGCCAGTCTTAGGGTCATAATACTATGTGCAAAATCTTTGTTGATACCCATTGGGAATATATTAGATTCCATTTCAAAATATTACAAAGTGTTGCCTTTGTATTCTAAAACTTATGTTGACACTTTAACGGGTAACAGACTAGCTGTACATGTGAGCAATTTACCAGAAGCAAAAGATCTACCATATATCCATGGAGATGCAGCACTAGAAGGGTTCAGTTATGCTGCTAGAGCATAGATAGTAGTTCAAGAACAAAATGCTGCTTGTGCTCAGTTATGTTATTTATACGTGCTTGAATTTAAAGAGAACCTGAACCAGATTAACCACTTCCCTACCACGCTATTTTGTGCTGATCGGTGCTGCGTGGGCTCTCCAGCCCGCAGCACCGATCAGCTAGCAGCCAGGCCGATCAGACTTCCCCCCTTTTTTCCCCACTAGGGGGATGTCCTGCTGGGGGGGTCTGATCGCCGCCGGCTGCTTGCGCTTGCGGGGGGGGGCGGGGTTCTTCAAAGCCCCCCTCCGCAGCGCTTCCTGGCCTCCTTCCCCTTCCCTCCCTCTCCCTCCCCCTGTGAGCGGCGCAGGACGGATTTCCGTCCTGCGCCTGATGGGATAGGCTTTAGCCTATCAGATGCCGGTGATCCCCGGCCAACCAGAGGCCGGGGATCACCGATCTCCTCTACGGCGCTGCTGCGCAGCAGCGCCGTATACATGTAAACACCGGGGAAGGTCTTCCCCGTGTGTTTACATTTACCCTGCGAGCCGCCGATCGGCTCGCAGGGTGTTCACGGAGACACCCTCCGTGAGCTGACATGGAACGTTTCCATGGTATACACTTCAGGATTCAGGGGCGTGTATATACGCTCCGAGAATCCGGAAGTGGTTAAAGTTCCTAAAATTGTTTACAGCAAACTAATACATTTACTGTACCTTGTTTTATCCTGCTTTTTCTAGAGCAGTAACTCCATCAAAACATTTATTTACTACCATATTTAGTTCAATATTGATCACGGGAATTACTAGTTTTCCCAGAATATCAAGCAGCTAAGAAATGCTCCGTGTGTTGTGAATGACTTCAAGCTGCATATATGTATACGTATATATGTATATGTGTATATATATATATATATATATATATATATATATATATATATATATATATATATATATATATATATATGTATGTATATGTATGTATATATATATATATGTATGTATATGTGTGTATATATATATGTATGTATGTATGTATGTATGTATGTATGTATGTATATGTATGTATATGTATGTATGTATGTATATGCATATATATGTATATATGTATATGTATGTATTGTATGTATGTACATGTACATTATATATATATATATATATATATATATATATATATATATATATATATATATATATATTATTAATAATAATAAAATCTATCTATCGATATGAAAAAAATATGAGTTTGGTCTTGCAGTGAATAAGCCTCAAGCACATATAGCGTGTTTGAGGCTTGTCAGTGAAGTTTGCAGTGAAAATTTCACCATTCAAGAAGATGAGAAAAATAAAATTGACAAATTTATCCTGCAGTGTATTACACAATTACCCTTGCCTGATTTTTCTGCTAGTTAATTTTGGAATTTTTGGTGGCATTTATATCATTGTTATGCTGAAAACTAACAATACAATCTCAATTCACACTGTTCCTATTAATCTAGACATTCAGTGTCACTACAAGCAACACACTTGCAGGTGCTTCTGCACTGGCCTAATTTCTTTGCTAGTTAGTGTGAGAATTTTTGTTGGCATCCATGTCATTGCCGCGCTGCAAACTAGCAATCACATCTCAAGTCATGCTGCTTTTATTAGCCCAGACATTTGGTTCCACCTCAACTGCCACACTCTATTTGTAGGATTTTAGAAATTAGCACAGGAAAAGTGTCAGTTTTAGTGTATAGCTGACAAAGGCCTCAATTCACTAAGCTTATCTCCTGTCTTTGATAACTCTTCAAGAGTTGTTACCATGGTGATAAGGCATGTAGTATTCAGGAAACATTTTACCTCAGGCAAACCTAAAGTTAACTCTTCTGTCTTTAAGTTAACTCTTTAATCCTTAAAATAACTCCAGAGTTAAAGACAGGCTGTTCATTAACTGCGTGTGAAAATAACTACAGAGAAGGTAATTTAACTACAGAGGAGGTAAATTAACTACAGAGGAGGTAAATTAACTACAGAAGAGGTAACATAAGGAATGAAGAGATAAGATAACTCTCTCACTATGTGGAGGTAAGTTTTCTCTTGCCTTATTATCTCCAGCATGATCTTAGTGAATTGAGGCCATAGCATCCTTTTTATCTGACATTTGGGCTTGTACTACAGTATATTAACCTCCCTGGCGGTATTCCCGAGCTGAGCTCGGGGTAAGAAAAATATGCCCAGAGCAGTAACCCCGAGCTCAGCTTGGGGTAAATAATTACCTGCTTTTTGCAGGGTTTTGGAGTCTTGCGTGCGATCGGCGCTGTGCAGTGGGACTCCAGCTCCTCTCCTTGGCTGCCTGGCCTTCTCTCCCCTCCGCCAGGATCCCCATGTCCCTGCTTTTCTTCCAGGGTCCCAATGGCCAATCAGAATAGTGGAGCGGCAGTGCAAAATGATGTCAGCAGGGATGGCACAAAAATTTAAGGTGGAACTGAACTTTTGCACAGGGCAGAAGGAAAACAGAAACTCAATGTATGTAAAGTGGGATGCGAAAGTTTGGGCAACCTTGTTAATAGTCATGATTTTCCCGTATAAATCGTTGGTTGTTACAATAAAAAATGTTGGTTAAATATATCATATATAGACACACACAGTGATATTTGAGAAGTTAAATGAAGTTAATTGGATTTACAGAAAGTTTGCAACAATTGTTTAAACAAAATTAGGCAGGTGCATAAATTTGGGCACCACATAAAAGAAATGAAATCAATACTTAGTAGATGCTCCTTTTGCAGAAATTACAGCCTCTAAATGCTTCAATGAGAGTCTGGATTCTGGTTGAAGGTATTATGGACCATTCCTCTTTACAAAACATATCTAGTTCATTCAGGTTTGATGGCTTCTGAGCATGGACAGCTCTCTTTAACTCACACCACAGATTTTCAACTATATTCAGGTCTGGGGACTGAGATGGCCATTCCAGAACGTTGTACTCAGAGTAGGGACAAGGTCCTCCAGCACCCAAGGCTGAGACACCAAAGTGCGCCCCTCCATCCTTCCCATTCCAGCTGTCACACACTGATTGCTGTTAGACTAAGAGGGCCACAGGGCCCACAACCTCCCCAACACCTTAATATCTAGTTATCTGGCTTGTAGTCACTGCTATGTATCCCCTTTTCTTATTTCTTTCTGCTTCATACACAATTAGGAATAACAGCTGAATGAATTGTGCGCCCCCTCCTACACTGCGCCCTGAGGCTGGAGCCTCTCCAGCCTATGCCTCGGCCCGGCCCTGGTTGTACTTGTTCCTCTGCATGAATGCTTTAGTGGATTTTGAGCAGTGTTTAGGGTGACTGTCTTGTTGAAAGATCCAGCCCTGGCGCAGCTTCAGCTTTGTTACTGATTCCTGGACATTGGTCTCCAGAATCTGCTGATACTGAGTGGAATCCATGCGCCCCTCAACTTTGACAAGATTCCCAGTCCCTGCACTGGCCACACAGCATGATGAAACCCTCACCATATTTTACTGTAGGTAGCAAGTGTTTTTCTTGGAATGCTGTGTTCTTTTTCCTCCATGCATAACACCCCTTGTTATGCCCAAATAACTACATTTTAGTTTCATCAGTCCACAGCACCAAAATAAAGCTGGCTTGTCCAAATGTGCTTTAGCATACCTCAAGCAGCTTTATTTCTACTGTGGGCGGAGAAAAACCTTCCTGTGCATCACTGTGGAATACAGCATCTCCTTGTGTAAAGTGCGCTAAATGGTTGAACGATGCTCAGTAACTCCATCCGCCGCAAGATGATGTTGTGGGTCTTTGGTGCTGGTCTGTGGGTTGACTCTCACTGTTCTCACCATTCGACACTTTTGTCTATACGAGATTTTTCTTGGTCTGCCACTTCGAGCCTTAACTTGAACTGAGCCTGTGGTCTTCCATTTCCTCAATATGTTCCTAACTGTGGAGACAGACAGCTGAAATCTCTGAGACAGCTTTCTGTATCCTTCCACTAAACCATGATGGTGAACAATCTTTGTCTTCAGGTCATTTGAGAGTTGTTTTGAGTCCCCATGTTGTTACTCTTCAGAGAAAATTAAAAGAGGAGGGAAACTTACACTTTACCCCCTTTAAATACTCTTTATCATAATTGGATTCACCTGTGTATGTAAGTCTGGGGTCTTCAAGCTTACCAAGCCCATTTGAGTTTCAATAATTAGTTCTAAAGGTTTTGGAATCAATAAAATGACAACAGTGCCCAAATGTATGCACCTGCCTAATTGTATTTAAACAATTATTGCACGCATTCTGTAAATCCAATCAATAGAGTTGGGCCGAACGGTTCGCCTGCGAACGGTTCCATGCGAACTTCAGTGGTTCGCGTTCGCGTCCCGCAGGCGAAGTTTTGCGGAAGTTTGGTTCGCCCCATAATGCACCATGAGGGTCAACTTTGACCCTCTACATCACAGTCAGCAGGCCCAGTGTAGCCAATTAGGCTACACTAGCCCCTGGAGCCACTCCCCCCCCCTAATAAAAGGCAGGCAGCGGCGGCCATTAAGCTCACTCGTGTGCCTGCGTTAGTGAGAGTAGGGCGAGCTGCTGCAGACTGTCTCTCATAGGAAAAGATTAGTTAGGCTTAGCTTGTTCCTGGCTGCATACCTGTTCTGTGAACCCACCACTGCATACCTGTACTGTGAACCCAGCACTGCATACCTGTTCTGTGAACCCACCACTGCATACCTGTTCTGTGAACCCACCACTGCATACCTGTACTGTGAACCCACCACTGCATACCTGTTCAGTGAACCCACCACTGCATACCTGTTCAGTAAACCTGCCACTGCATACCTGTTCTGTGAACCCACCACTGCATACCTGTTCTGTGAACCCACCACTGCATACCTGTTCTGTGAACCCACCACTGCATACCTGTTCTGTGAACCCACCACTGCATACCTGTACTGTGAACTCACCACTGCATACCTGTTCAGTGAACCCACCGCTGCATACCTGTGCAGTGAACCCACCACTGCATACCCGTTCAGTGAACCCACCACTGCATACCTGTTCAGTGAACCTTCCACTGCATACCTGTTCTGTGAACCCACCACTGCATACCTGTTCTGTGAACCCACCACTGCATACCTGTTCTGTAAACCCACCACTGCATACCTGTACTGTGAACTCACCACTGCATACCTGTTCAGTGAACCCACCACTGCATACCTGTTCAGTGAACCTGCCACTGCATACCTGTTCAGTGAACCTGCCACTGCATACCTGTTCAGTGAACCCGCCACTGCATACCTGTTCTGTTCAGTGAACCCGCCACTGCATACCTGTTCTCGCCATGGTGCGCACCAGTCCAGCACAGCCGTCACTACACAAACAGCTGTTTGCGGTGCGTTACACGGTGAGTTTGGTGTGTCAGTGTGAAGCAGTACCTTAATTACACTACCTGATTGATGTATACACATGCAAGATGTTTTAAAGCACTTTAGGCCTGTCATTTAGCATTCAATGTGATTTCTGCCCTTAAAACGCTGCTTTGCGTCAAATCCAGATTTTTCCCGGGGACTTTTGGCATGTATCCCACTCCTCCACCTGGGGGTCCAGGTGTTAGACCCCTTGAAACATCTTATCCATCACTTTTGTGGCCAGCATAATTTTTTTTTTCAAAGTTCGCATCCCCATTGAAGTCTATGGCGGTTCGCGAACTTTTACGCGAACCGAACCTTACGCGGAAGTTCGCGAACCTAAAATCGGAGGTTCGGCCCCACTCTACCAATCAACTTAATTTCACTTCTTAAATATCACTGTGTGTGTCTCCTATATGATATTTTTAACTGACATTTTTTTATTTAATTTATACAGGAAAATCATGACGACTAACAAGGTTGCCCAGACTTTCGCATCCCAATGTAAATCCAGACAGAAATGCACCGCCAGGGAGGTTAAACAGTTGCTACATGTACTATACTGAAAATTGATCAGCAATGCTGTTGGTTTATAATTCTGAAAATCATATAGTACACTACTCTAGTTGCATTACTTTCTACTGTCAAAAACAAAAGTTTGCTTTCTTAAAACAGAAAACATTTGCAATATTTCAAAATGGAGTGAGCTCCGAAATGTCTCCCAGTGCACCACTGCTGAAATATGCAAATTGTCCATTGTTGTCTTTGTAAGCTAGACACACCTCCAGATCCGCTGGAATGCAATGATATATCAGCTTGTTAAACATACAGAGACATCTCGGAGCTCACTTCAAACTGAATTATTGCAAATACTTACTGTTTTAAGAAAGCAAAGTTTTGTTTTCCATAGCATTTTAGTAAGAGGGCTTTTTTTTTGGTCCATTGTAGCCCCTTACACACTCCTAGGAGTTCTGATTCACCATGAGCTTGCTGGGTACTTTGTAAATTTCTACTGTCAGTTAGTGGAGCTTGTACTACATTAATAGGTGCAGCATATATCACACCAAGCAATAATCAGCAAAGGGGGAAGGTTCCCTTCGGGGAACAACCGGAAGGGCCCTGCTGTATTGTGGGGCCCGTGGCTACTCGTGCACGTTTTGTGGGGGTGCTTTAGGGCACTCACGCTTTTTCCGTGCACGGGGCTAATAGCCTTGCTGACCGGGACTCCTGTTGCATGCAACAGGAGCCAAGACAAGCTAAAAAAAAAAAAAAAAAATAATCAGCATTTCAGAGCACATTGCCTGTACAGTGCCCCTGATAGAGTTAACAGCTTTAAAAGATTAAAGTAAAATGGTTGGACCATTTAAATGGTTTGCATTGCAATGAGCAGAACAAAACGGATGTATGGTAGCCCTAAGATTGATTTGCATATACATATCCAATCAATACTGTGCTGTTCTTTATGGTAGGATTCAACTTCTAAATGATCATTTAAACTATAATTTCCAATCATCTGCTTTATTCATTTGGGAGTTGGGACCATGTGGCACTGGCCTCTTAAGGACCGGAGCCTTTTTTTTCTCTTCGCAATCACCATGTTAGGCTCAGTGAAGTTGGTTCCTGACCATGGTATGGAGCTCGACTGTCATTAGACAGCTGAGTTTAGTTCCGGTAGGACACGTGTTTGTGTCCCGTGCAAGGGAGACAGTGTAGTAAAATGTATGCCACATCAGACTTAACCTTTTCCCGACTGCTGTATCATGTATCTACGCCCCTGTAAACTTCACTTCAGCACCAGGGGTGTAGATACACGTACTTGTTTGTTCACCTTGCCATTCCTGATGGCTGTGCTGCTGCCGTTCATTTCTGTCGGAATCCCACCATTCAGTAATCAGAGAATGGGAACAACTAGTTGCAAAACCTGATCACAGTGCCTGCGATGAATTAAAAGATGGCGTCAGTGAGATGCCAGCATTTCAGTACACACCACTTAAAAAAAAAAGTTACATTATGGCATTTTTAATATATATGTCATGAGGATATATTACTGTTAATTGTGCAAATAAACACTTGTAATTGGTAATACGGTATTAACAATCACTTCACAGAAAAAATACATAGCCGAAAATGAGAAATAATGATATTTTTTCTTATTATTCCCTTTAAAATGCATATAAGATAAAATAATTCTTAGCAAAAAGTACCACCCAAAGAAAGTCTAATTTGTGGCAAAAAAAAAAAAAAAATACATACATAATTTCCATGTGATAAGTAACAATAAAGTTATTAGTGAATGAACGGGAGGAACATAATTGCTCTGGTTTTTAAGGGGAAAAAAAACCTGAGGTTGGGAGTGGTTAAGCATCCACAAGTGCGCCGTAGATTTTACTCTGGGCAGTCCTGATGTGGTTGAACGTTCTTTTTTTCAGTTGTTCCATGCAGGGGTGCCGCCAGTATGCAAGCGAGCCAAGCGGCAGCTTGGAGCCTCACTTTATGGGGGCCTCGCTGGCTCGCTCGTCTCCTCTCCGGCAGTCCGGCTCAGCTTGTGTGTCTGCTATGACACGCAAGCAGCAAGGTACTGAGGCAGGCGGCGCTTCGATAGGGGGCTACTTACTCTCCCGGCGTCTGGTTACAGCGCCTCCTCCTCCTGTGATGACGTATCCACATGTCATCACAGGAGACACCGGGAGAGGAAGTAGGAAGATGAAGCTGGAGGCTGCGTGGCTGTGCAGCGCGGGGATTGGAGGAAGGTGAGTCCGACCTACACACTGGAGTCTGGGGCTATCTATCTATGTTTGGTCTGCAGTAGTTCAAAATAACAGATGGCTGTATTGCCATGTTTTGTAACAGAAAAGAGAGCACCAGACGTGACCCTGCACTCAGGTGTAACAGAACTAGAAGTATTCTACTGTTTATAAATGGTGGTGTTTTACAACCAATTTTCTGACTAGCGAAGCTGCAGAAATATAAAATCAGTTGCTGCTAACAGAAGAGCATTTTTTTTTCATTCATAGATAGAAATGATTCAAAACAAAGTGGACTGACAAATGTTTAAACTAGAAGCTTTTGGGACTGACTTCAAGGATAAGAAGAACAAAAGTGATGGCAGTAGCTCATACATAAAAGTTAGAATCAGTAGTAGAGCTAAAACTTTCTTTGTGTAATGTAAGAAACATTTTTTTAAAGTACACCTGTCACTACATCAAAGTGCACAAAATCAAAGACACATATAGTGAAATGTTAATGTGTGATTCCACAGCACACTGGTAGATTTTAAAACCATGCGGCCAATTCAGAATTTTGGGTTCCAAATCTCAGCAGTCAAAACAGCAGTGTCAGCTGCTCCTTGTGTTCAATAGCTCTAAATAATAAATGCCTTTTTAACCACCTCAGTACCGACATAAAAAAAAACCCTTAAAGGACAACTGAAGTTAGAAGTACAGTGGGTTGCAAAAGTATTCGGCCCCCTTGAAGTTTTCCACATTTTGTCATATTACTGCCACAAACATGAATCAATTTTATTGGAATTCCACATGAAAGACCAATACACAGTAGTGTACACATGAGAAGTGGAACGAAAATCATACATGATTCCAAACATTTTTTTTTACAAATAAATAACTGCAAAGTGGTGTGTGCATAATTATTCGGCCCCCTTTGATCTGAGTGCAGTCAGTTGCCTATAGACATTGCCTGATGAGTGCTAATGACTAAATAGAGTGCACCTGTGTGTAATCTAATGTCAGTACAAATGCAGCTGCTCTGTGAGGGCCTCAGAGGTTGTCTAAGAATATTGGGAGCAACAACACCGTGAAGTCCAAAGAACACACCAGACAGGTCAGGGATCAAGTGATTGAGAAATTTAAAGTAGGCTTAGGCTACAAAAAGATTTCCAAAGCCTTGAACATCCCACGGAGCACTGTTCAAGTGATTATTCAGAAATGAAAGGAGTATGGCACAACTGTAAACCTACCAAGACAAGGCCATCCACCTAAACTCACAGGCCGAACAAGGAGAGTGCTGATCAGAAATGCAGTCAAGAGGCCCATAGTGACTCTGGACGAGCTGCAGAGATCTACAGCTCAGGTGGGAGACTCTGTCCATAGGACAACTATTAGTCATGCACTGTACAAAGTTGGCCTTTATGGAAGAGTGGCAAGAAGAAAGGCATTGTTAACAGAAAGCATATGTATGAAGTCCCGTTTGCAGTTTGCCACAAGCCATGTGGGGGACACAGCAACCACGTGGAAGAAGGTGCTCTGGTCAGATGAGACCAAAATGGAACTTTTTGGCCAAAATGCAAAACGCTATGTGTGGCGGAAAACTAACACTGCACATCACTCTGAACACACCATCCCCACTGTCAAATATGGTGGTGGCAGCATCATGCTCTGGGGGTGCGTCTCTTCAGCAGGGACAGGGAAGCTGGTCAGAGTTGATGGGAAGATGGATGGAGTCAATTACAGGGCAAACTTGGAAGAAAACCTCTTAAAGACTGCAAAAGACTTGAGACTGGGGCGAAGGTTCACCTTCCAGCAGGACAATGACCCTAAACATAAAGCCAGGGCAATAATGGAATGGTTTAAAACAAAACATATCTATATATTAGAATGGCCCAGTCAAAGTCCAGATCTAAATCCAATCGAGAATCTGTGGCACAGTGGCGTACCTAGGGCTTTTGGCACCATGGCCGGATTTCTGGCAAGGCCACATAGGCCATGGCCTAGGGCACCAGATAAACAAGGGGCGGCCTGCAGACAGTGGGCATTATTTGCAAGTGTCCATACAAATGAAAGTGGTCAGGATAACTGAACTATTAGTACCAGCTGGCACCTGCCTGTGCTGTGCTACAGGCAGCTGCAGTCCGTTAACCAAACGTTTGTGAACAGTAAAAGCCAGACCTTGTCCAATGACATAGCAGCAGCTGCAGGCAGTTACAGAAGGCCGGGTCTCACGCACTTGGTGTGGGGGATGAAAGGTCCAGGAGCAGCACCAGCAAATAGTACAGAATACAGAAGGCAGCCTCTCACAGTACCCATTTCTTAATTATTGATTGGCCAACGCTGTTACCCTGGAGACAGCAGTGGGTACAGGACTCACTTTTATGTGTTGCTGACTCCACTCAATGCCACTTTTTACTATGTGTGTGTGGTGGACGGCTCCCACCACGCCCATCACCTGTAGATCGCTTGATTGACCAATTCCCCCGTGTGACATGATTGATTCACTTCACGTTGCCATGGAGACCTCGGCACTAGCCCCAATAGTGGACACCATCGGCTCAAAATTTTTTGGATGGGTGTTTGTGGAGAGAGGTGGTAGGATACGGTTTCGGTTGGGGCAGCTGGTAATAGTCGGCCTTGGGTGGTAAGAAGTACAAATCCGGCCCTGCAGACAGGTGCAGTCAGTGCTTATTGCCACAGTAGTTCACCCAATCGTCTTCTAAGGGCTGTTTTTCTTTTTCTTGCCATTGTTATATTTCAGTTCTGTGTGTTCAGTGCACACGGCAGCTGTTGATGACAGGTCTACTGGCATAGTAGTGCACCAACCCTAACCCAATAATCCTTCACTACTACTAGCATAAACTTTTTACTACTGCCCTGCATAAGGCCTCACTGGCAGAGGCAAGGCCTAAATTTTGAGTTGATTGTTGCACATTGCATAAACCTATCTGTCACTAGAGTGGGGCCGAACCTCCGATTTTAGGTTCGCGAACCGGGTTCGCAAACTTCCGCGTAAGGTTCGGTTCGCGGAAAAGTTCGCGAACCGCAATAGACTTCAATGGGGATGCGAACTATGAAAAAAAAAAAAAAATTATGCTGGCCACAAAAGTGATGGAAAAGACGTTTCAAGGGGTCTAACACCTGGACCCCCAGGTGGAGGAGTGGGATACATGCCAAAGTCCCCGGGAAAAATCTGGATTTGACGCAAAGCAGCGTTTTAAGGGCAGAAATCACATTGAATGCTAAATGACAGGCCTAAAGTGCTTTAAACATCTTGCATGTGTATACATCAATCAGGTAGTGTAATTAAGGTACTGCTTCACACTGACACACAGTGGCGGGTTCACTGAACAGAACAGGTATGCAGTGGCGGGTTCACTGAACAGAACAGGTATACAGTGGTGGGTTCACTGAACAGAACAGGTATACAGTGGCAGGTTCACTGAACAGAACAGGTATACAGTGGCGGGTTCACTGAACACAACAGGTATGCAGTGGCAGGTTCACTGAACAGAACAGGTATGCAGTGGTGGGTTCACTAAACAGGAATACAGTGGTGGGTTCACTGAACAGAACAGGTATGCAGTGGCGGGTTCACTGAACAGGTATGCAGTGGCAGGTTCACTGAACAGGTATGCAGTGGTGGGTTTACTGAACAGGTATGCAGTGGTGGGTTCACTGAACAGGTATGCAGTGGCAGGTTCACTGAACAGGTATACAGTGGCGGGTTCACTGAACAGGTATACAGTGGCGGGTTCACTGAACAGAACAGGTATGCAGTGGCAGGTTCACTGAACAGGTATACAGTGGCGGGTTCACTGAACAGAACAGGTATACAGTGACAGGTTCACTGAACAGAACAGGTATGCAGTGGCGGGTTCACTGAACAGAACAGGTATGCAGTGGCGGGTTCACTGAACAGTACAGGTATGCAGTGGCGGGTTCACTGAACAGGTATGCAGTAGTGGGTTCACTGAACAGGTATGCAGTGGTGGGTTCACTGAACAGGTATGCAGTGGTGGGTTCACTGAACAGGTATGCAGTGGTGGGTTCACTGAACAGGTATGCAGTGGTGGGTTCACTGAACAGGTATGCAGTGGTGGGTTCACTGAACAGGTATGCAGTGGTGGGTTCACTGAACAGGTATGCAGTGGTGGGTTCACTGAACAGGTATGCAGTGGTGGGTTCACTGAACAGGTATGCAGTGGCGGGTTCACTGAACAGGTATGAAGTGGCAGGTTCACTGAACAGGTATGCAGTGGTGGGTTCACTGAACAGGTATGCAGTGGTGAGTTCGCAGTACAGGTATGCAGTGGTGGGTTCACAGAACAGGTATGCAGTGGCAGGTTCACTGAACAGGTATGCAGGTATCCAGTGGGCTCACTGAACAGAACAGGTATGGTGGGCTCACTGAACAGAACAGGTATGCAGCCAGGAACAAGCTAAGCCTAACTAATCTTTCCATATGAGAGACAGTCTGCAGCAGCTCGCCCTACTCTCACTAACGCAGGCACACGAGTGAGCTTAATGGCCGCCGCTGCCTGCCTTTTATTAGGGGGGGAGTGACTCCAGGGGCTAGTGTAGCCTAATTGGCTACACTGGGTCTGCTGACTGTGATGTAGAGGGTCAAAGTTGACCCTCATGGTGCATTATGGGGCGAACCGAACTTCCGCAAAACTTCGCCTGCGGGACACGAACGCGAACCACTGAAGTTCGCATGGAACCGTTCGCAGGCGAACCGTTCGGCCCAACTCTATCTGTCACCTGAACCTATCTGTCACCTGATCTGCATGTAGTGACATTCAGTTTAAAGAAAAAAACACCTAAGTATCCAGAACCACTACTGGCCTCTAATATCCACTACTGCCCCCTATAACAGGCCTCAGTGCAGTATCAGTGTTTTTTTGGTCACTTAACTGTCAGTTAAAGCGGACCCAAACCAAACAATTTTTTAATTCAAAGTATTTAGTTGCACCACTCTGACACATACAAAGATAAATAAACACTCCTTCAAGCCTATGAGCATTTCAGTGCGTTTTTTTCACCCTTCTCTTTTCATAACAAGGGTTATACAGGTGGCAGCCATTATCAATTCCTCCACCTACTCTACCAGTTTTCTGGATTCTGTCCCGGCAATATAAAAGGAAGGGAAGGGTTCCTCCAATAAATGTAAAATATTGTATGTTTATCATCATGCAGCTGAAAAAAGGCTGCTATTTATTATTATAATTTAGAAAATAGATTTTATTTCTGAAATCTTGTATTTTTAATTTGGGTCCACTTTAACCTCATTGTAAAATCCACCTAAACTTGACCAGTGCTGCGTAGTAAACAGTTAACCTCAGCCCACCATAAGGGCTGGAAAACCGTGATCGCCTGCAATCTGATGAATGTGCGCACAAGCACGGCAGCCACTACACACCACTACACAATGATTACTGCAAAGAGGACTAACATCTATGTCCTGGTGGTGTCAACTGGTAAAAACAAAGATTTGCTCACCTGACGTTATCACTAAAACTCTTTGTGGTTATTTGAGGTGCATTAAATGCTGTGTTTCATCTGTCAGTGTAAGTCGGACCTAATCCTTACACTACCTTATCATCGTGTACGGACGCCATATGTTTTAAAGCACTTAATTCCACAAATTTAGGCATGTACTGTGATTTCTGCCGCTTTAGAAATTAAAACACGACTCTCTAAACTACTTAATTTTTGGTGGGACTTTTGCCATGGATCCCCCTCCGGCATGCCACTGTCCAGGTGTTAGGTACCTTTAACCTCCCTGGCGGTAAGCCCGAGCTATACTCGAGGTAGCCGCTGGGAACTCAATGCAGAGTATAGCGCACAGCAGGTGTTTTTACCCACCTCCTGGGGGATCCAGATATTGGTAGCCTTCCTCCTTCCTATCATCCGAGGCTCTAAATAACTCTGGTGAGATCGCCTTCAGTGATCTCACTACAAAGTTACAGCGCCACCTGGAGGAAGGAGGGACAATTGCAGGGCTGGCACAGAGGGCGGTGAGTAAGTGCAGGGGCTGTTGCTGGCTTTCTGGCGACATGATTTTTTTCCCCTGATTTTAGGGCCAGAAACGTGCTGAAAAGACCCTAAAATCCGGAAAAAAATAATACCACCAGGGAGGTTAAACAATTTTTTCATCACTTTTGTGGCCAGAAACAGTCCCTATAGGTTTTAAAATTCCCTATGGAAGTTCGCACAGTTGGCCCGTTCATTAACTTTTGAGGAAAATTTGCGTTTGAAACCGAAAATTTGATGTTCGCTTTATCACTACTAGTGTGTGAGTCTTACACCCGTGACCTGACTTATCTTCCTGCTACGCATTTCTGATTCTGATCTTGGCCCATCTGACTGCCCAGTTCGGTTTTGACACCTGCTTTGTACAACTACCTGCTCTGTTGCTGATCACTGCTTGCTGTTTGCAGCCAACCAACTGCCTGTATGAATAACACCTCCATTAACAACTTTTGCCTGTCTGAGTACCCACCTGGTTTCCGACCTTTTGCCTGTCCAATGATCTGTCTAGTCTAGTAGTTGGGTAATTGCAATAGCAGGCTCAACCTAGAACCTTCTTGGTCACACATATGCTTAACAAGCCATCAGTCCTGCAAGCGCTCCTGCCCTTGTTCACTGGAGATCCCTGTTCCCACTTCAGGGACTCCTGTGTTAAGCTAAAAGAGTTGCTGCCCTCAGCATTCCAGTCTCCATTACCCAAGGTACGTGGTAGAATACAAGAGCCCCAAATTGGAGACCACTGAATCAGTGAACTTTCTAAGCACTCAATGCAAGCACCTGTCAACACTTAGGGCCAGTTTCCACCAGAGCTTGAAGAGCTTGAAAATTTGTACACGGTTTAATGTGGATGGATTTGTGGCTATTTTTTTTTGGGGGGGGGGGGGGGGTGGTGGAGGAGTACAATTGTGTACAAATATGTCCTTTTTTTCCTCTGAATTTCTGATCTGCTTTTTGAGACAAGTGCAAAAAAGGAATGGTATAAAGTGCTGGAATGGGGGCAAATCCAGTATTTAAGGCACATCCTGCTTTTTCCAACATCAGTACAGTAGCAGCAGGTGAACAAAGCAGAGCAACATGTTCCCACGTGTTAGTACCAGGATATTTTGCTGCTAATCCTGCGTGGGAACATTCTCCACAGAAAGGAGAGGAGAGCTGTATGCAGGAGACATAGATATTGGATGCATCCCATAAGCCAGGAGAGACCAACCAAAGTACATTTTGTCATGCTGTACCAGGATCTGAGTAGTCGCTCAGAGAAGTTCTATGAGAACAGCAGGATGTCTGTGACATATCAAGTACTTTACAAAAACTATGTGCTTTTGTAGCATTCAATGTCGGTTCATTCATGACTGGTGCTTTCAAAAACTTCTATTTTTGTTGTACATTTGATGAGCTTGTGGACTTAAACAGGGAAGACTAGATGAACACACAGTGGACACAAGAACGAGAAAGACCCTAATCCCAGAGGTGAAACTTTTCATCTTGGAGGTAAAGTAATATCATATACTAAGCACACATCATGGGAAATAAATATCAAGAAAAAACAAAAACAATTAAAAACAATAAAATAGCAAGGAACAGTATAGTTGTAACAGTGGCTGCGCAAACATATTCTTGTTGTTACCATGTTTATTGTTTCTGCCCCCATCAAAGCTAAATATGTAGTGTGGGGGCTCAATGGGAATCTGTATACAGTGTTTTGGGCTAGATAATCTGATGTAAAATGTATACAGTTTTGAAGCACCTACCAACAGTGATGATCATTGAAATTCAATTAGTTACTATGTTATGTGAAGTATGGCTGATAACATATTCTGATTGAAAATAGACCAATCCGTGGTGGGCATGTTAGCACCATTGTCAATTAGTATGCGCATGTGCATGACAAGTTGAAACGTTGAAAAGTTGAACAAACCTGCATGAATTGAAAATTATTTGAAATATATTTTTAACTTTTATCTCAAATTCATCAAAAAAAATTCTGCCACAATCTTGCCCATTATGCAACTGACTTTTAGCAAACTCATTTTCATTGGACCACTGAAGCTGGCATTGATAAACAAATGAAACATTTTACTACTGCATACTGTAAATTCTCAAACACCCAGATCCAGCTGTACCTTACATTTTGGAAGTGGAAGCCTCAGAATCCGCAGTGGGAGCAGTGCTATCACAAAGACAACGTCTAAAAGCT
The DNA here is from genome assembly GCF_040937935.1 of Hyperolius riggenbachi. Lineage (NCBI taxonomy): Eukaryota > Metazoa > Chordata > Amphibia > Anura > Hyperoliidae > Hyperolius > Hyperolius riggenbachi. The sequence continues at coordinate 141,900,999 of NC_090655.1, forward strand.
GCCCTCCATCCAATAACATTTTTCTCAACTATCAGAGACAGAGGAAAATTACGATGTACGTGACAGGGAACTGTTAGATATGCATTCATTTGAAAAGGGCGCCTGGAAAAAAGGGCACCAGGTGAAGCCGATAAATGTGATTTGGTTAGAAAAGGGCGCCTGATATAGTCGAGAAAAGTGCTTTTGGTTATGAAAAGCCACTGGATATACAGTAGGCGAGAAAAGTGATAGAGCAGTGAATTTAGCCTGAGAAAAATGATTCTGGTTATAAAAGGGTGCCAGATATAGCCAATAAACGTGTTTTTGTTTATAAAAGGATGCCAGGTATAGCTGAAAAAAGTGAAATGCGCTTGGTATAGCCAAGAAAAAATATTTCTGTTATAAAAGGGTGCCAGATCTAGTCTGAGAAAATGGATTATGGTTATAAAAGGGCTCCAGATATAGGCAGTAAACATGATTTGATAAAAGTGCACCTATTTGTAGCTGAGTGTTATTCCATTTACAAAAGGCACCAGATACTAGTTAGTTTGGTTGAAAAAAGACATCCGTCCATTAAGTCCAGCTGAAATCGTTATGCAAAATGCTGGATACAATAAAAATGTTGCCGTGTTCCCACCCTTACCTTTAACATACATAACAATTTTGATGACAATAGCATGTATGGGGGCTTTGTTATTCACCACTAGTCGGCAGAAAATTACATGAAATTACAAACGGATTACACAAAAACAATTGAATGTCAAAATCATAGTTATGTATGGCTGTGATTTCAAAAATGAGTGTAAAACTTAACACCTCATGTTGGTGCCTAACCTTAACTTCCCCATGGCAATGCATAACCTGTACTTTTGTTGCTGGATGTCCTGATTGTCTGTTCTGCATTATTGTATTTTATTTTATTTTTTTGGCACTATGTACAGTGTTATAGAAGCTGTTGGTAATTTAAAAATAATAAAAAAAAAATAATAGTAGGTGACAAACAAGTAACTTTGGGTATTAGCATAAACAACTAAAAGAGAACTAAAATTGTTTTCTGATGAAGGGGGGAGGGATTTGGTACCCTCTGCTGAGATCAGGACTAGAGATCGTTAGAAATGCCGATTTCTGATTCCGATGAAATTTTAATTTCTGCTTATACCGATTAGTGATTCCGCGGATTTCCGATTTCCAAGGAGACTTTTTTTGGTCAATTTTTTGCATTCTCTGATTGGCCAAATACTTCCAAGTTAACTCTGCATTCTCTTATTGCTCCAATGCTTCTGAGTTATGTGATCGGGATACAATTACGGATTTGTGGTAATGCAGTATTTCTGCAGAAATCCGATTTCTGAGGAGGTTTTTTTTTTGGTCATTTTTGTATTGTCCTATTGGCCAATAGAGATGTTGCGAACATCAAATCTTCCGTTCGCGAACACAAACTTTCGCAAATGTTCGCAAACAGGCGAATCACTATAGACTTCAATGGGCAGGTGAATTTAGAAAACTACAAAGACAGTTTCTGGCCACAAAAGTGATGGAAAACTTTCAAAGGGTCTAACACCTGGATAGGGGCATGCCAGAGGGGGATCTATGCCAAAAGTCCCACTAAAAATTACGGAGTTGATGCAGAGTCGGGTATTAATCCCCAAAGGGCAGAAATCACAGTACATTACTACATTTGAGGAATAAAGGGCTGCTTGTAAATGTCCAGAGTGGTATGGGTTATGTCCACTTCACACTGACAGACCAAATGTGTGGCACACAATTAGATATCACTAGAAGTGGGCACAGGTGTGTGTTAGTGCCAGTGTGCTCTGTCTGTGCACTATCAGACAGACACTGAAAATATGCTGCAACAGTTCAAACACAATTTAGGGATAATAGCATCAGAGGCCCTGGAGCACTATTGTGCTTGTAGTGGGCACTGGGCACAATGGTGGATGCCAGGGGCGTAGGGCCTGTGGTCGCAACGGTCGCCACGGCGACCGGGCCCGGCTCCTGAAGAGGCGGGGGAGGGGCCCGTGGGGGCCCATGTCTTTTTGTGGTGCCCGTGCGGCCCGTGCGCGCTATTGGGAGGGGGAAGCCGCAGCCGCGGCGAGGGCAGCCCGACCTCTCCCTCCCTTTCTCTCCCCGGGCCCCCCCCCCTTCAAATGCAGAGTGCGCGGCGCACGGAAGCGCTGTAGTAGGCTGAACTCACCTCCATCCCTGCGTTCCAAGCGCCGCTGATCTCCTCCCGCTGTATAGATGCTGATACACACTGCTTCCGGCTAAACAGGAAGCAGTGTGTAACAACATCTATACAGAGCGGGAGGAGATCAGCGGCGCAGGGATGGAGGTGAGTTCTGCCTGCTACAGCGCTTCCGTGCGCCGCGCACTCTGCATTTGAAGGGGGGGGGCCCGGGGAGAGGAAGGGAGGGAGAGGTCGGGCTGCCCTCGCCGCGGTTGCGGCTTCCCCCTTCACTATGGGGGGCACCTACCTAATCCTGGGGGGCAGCTACCTACCTAACCTATCCTGGGGGGGAAGCTACCTACCTAACCTATCCTGGGGGGGCAGCTACCTACCTAACCTATCCTGGGGGGGCAGCTACCTACCTAACATATCCTGGGGGGGCAGCTACCTACCTAACCTATCCTGGGGGGGCAGCTACCTACCTAACCTATCCTGGGGGGCAGCTACCTACCTAATCTATCCTGGGGGGGCAGCTACCTACCTAACCTATCCTGGGGGGCAGCTACCCACCTAACCTATCCTGGGGGGTGGGGGCAGCTACCTACCTAACCTATCCTGGGGGGCAGCTACCTAATCTATCCGGGGGGGCAGCTACCTACTCTAATCTATCCTGGGGGGCAGCTACCTACTCTAATCTATCCTGGGGGGCAGCTACCTACTCTAACCTATCCTGGGGGGCAGTTACCTACCTAATCTATCCTGGAGGGGCAGCTACCCACCTAACCTATCCTGGGGGGGGGGGCAGCTACCTACCTAATCTATCCTGGGGGGCAGCTACCTAATCTATCCTGGGGGGCAGCTACCTAATCTATCCTGGGGGGCAGCTACCTAATCTATCCTGGGGGGCAGCTACCTACTCTAATCTATCCTGGGGGGCAGCTACCTACTCTAACCTATCCTGGGGGGCAGCTACCTACTCTAACCTATCCTGGGGGGCAGCTACCTACTCTAACCTATCCTGGGGGGCAGCTACGTACTCTAACCTATCCCGGGGGGCAGCTACCTACTCTAACCTATTCTGGGGGGCAGCTACCTATTCTAACCTATCCTGGGGGCAGCTACCTAATCTAACCTATCCTGGGGGAAAGCTACCTAATCTATCCTGGGGGGACAGCTACCTAACCTATACTGGGGGGCAGCTACCTAACCTATACTGGGGGGCACCTACCTCATCTAACCTATACTGGGGGGCAGCTACCTAATCTAACCTATACTGGGGGGCACCTACCTATCTAACCTGGGGGCACTTACTTGTCTAACCTGTATTCGGGGCACCTAGCTAGCCTATACAGGTGGCAACTATACTGGCTACCTATATTGGAGGCACCTACCTAACTAACCTATACTGGGGGCACCTATTCTGGCTATCTATATTAGAGGCACCCACTAGCTAACCTGTACTGGGGGCACCTATCTATCTAACCTATACCGGCGGCGCCTGCCTATCTAACCTATACTGGGGGCAACTATACTGGCTACCTATGCTGGAGGCACCTACCTGGCTAACCTATACCGGGGGCAACTATACTGGCTTACCTATGCCTGGCTACCTATACTGGGGGGACCTATAGCTGGCTATAGGGATTTGGATATGTGTGTGCGTCGGGTGTTGCCAGGGGAGGGGGGCTGTTGTTGCCGTGGGGGGGGGGGGCCCACATCCAGATTCCGCATCGGGGCCCAGAGGTTTGTAGCTACGCCACTGGTGGATGCCTGTGGGCTGCGGAGTGTCGCGCACACACACACACACACACACACACACACACACACACACACACACACACACACACACAACCAGCAGAAGGATGAAGTAGCCCTCAAAAGGGCTGTTTGGGGGTGATTAAACAGCAATCAGCCAGCGAGGATCAAAATAAACAAGCTTAGCTAACGTTTTCCCTATCTCCAGCAAGCTCTGTCCCTTCCTCTCTCTAATCCAGCCGAAGACAGACTGGAACATGGTGGGCGCAGCAGCATTTTTATAGGGAGGCTGCCATGTGCCTGCTGACTGTGATGTAAGGGATCAAAGTTTAGCCCAATGATAATGTATGGGGTTGGTCGAATAACAAATACCTGATTCTACACAGAATAGTGCTCGCTGGCGAGCTATTCGGGCCATCCCTAATGGTGCTTCAGCGTTTTTATAAGGGGTGGGTGGGTCTGTGAGGGAGTGCAGGCTGAATGGCTGCCATGTGCCTGCTGACTGTGATGTAAGGGGTCAAAGTTTATCCCAATGATAATGTTTGAGGGCGGGTCAAATAGTGGCATGTGCTTGCCAGTCACGGTGAGCACGAATACCCGATCTTCGCCAAATACTGTTCACCTGTAAAGCATTCGGGCCATCTCTATTGGCCAAATACTTCCAAGTTCACTGTGCATTCTCTGATTGGTCCAATGCTTCGGAGTTCTGAGATTGGGCTCAAACTACCTAGTTGCAGTAATGCAGTAATTGCGCAGAAATCTGATTTCCATTTTCTGAGTTCCAATAGGAAATGCCGTTTTCTGATCGGAAATACAGAAATTTAATTTCCACAGAATCTGAATGAGCATCCCTAATCAGAACCCCTGTGTGATATACAGGACTTAGATTTGAATCAAACTATAAACAACCATTAACTGTTCATAAGAATGTGAGTATATTCCAGTGTCACTTGCGAATTTTCGCCAAAGCCATTTTCGCATTGAAAATCCCATTTTCGATTTCGCCGAATTTTCGCGAAAATTAGTACTATTTTCGCTTCAAAAGACGAAATTTCGCAATGATATTTTCACATTAATTTTCGCCTAAAGTCCGTTTTTTCGCGTTGAATATCTAAGCCCCCTTAAAAGCTAGAATCACCAAATTTGCAGGGTATATTAAAGAGATATGTGGGTACAAGAGGAAATAGAAATTTTTCAAAAAGACCTTATAGTTTTTAAAAAAATCGATTTTACATTTTCAAAGGAAAAAAGTATAAATTTAAATGCAGTAAATGACAGTTACTTAAGCAAACCTAGAGGTAGTGTAAATGTACTAATAGCAAAAGAAAGGGCCAACTGCCAAGTGCCAAGTGCAAAGGGCCAAGTGCAAGGGCAAAGGGCCAAGTGCAAAGGGCCAAGTGCAAAGGGCCAAGTGCAAAGGGCCAAGTGCAAAGGACCTAGTGCAAAGGCAAAGTGCAAAGGCAAAGTGCAAAGGCAAAGGGCCAACTGCAAAGGCAAAGGGCCAAGTGCAAAGGGCCAAGTGCAAAGGGCCAAGTGCAAAGGGCCAAGTGCAAAGGCAAAGGTCCAAGTGCAAGTGCAATGGGCCAAGTGCAAAGGGCCAAGTGCAAGGGCAAAGTGCAAAGGCAAAGGGCCAAGTGCAAAGGGCCAAGTGCAAGTGCAAAGGGCCAAGTGTCAAATGAAAAGGACCAAGTGAAAAGGCAAAGGGCCAAGAGCCAAGGGCCCTTTGCACTTGGCCCTTTGCACTTGGCCCTTTTCATTTGACCCTTGGCCCTTTGCACTTGCACTTGGCCCTTTGCACTTGCACTTGGCCCTTTGCACTTGGCACGTGGCCCTTTGCACTTGGCACTTGGCCCTTTGCACTTAGCCCATGGCACTTACACTTGGCCCTTTCTTTTGATATTAGTAAATTTACACTACTGCTAGGTTTGCTACAGTAACTGTCATTTACTGCATTTAAATGTATACTTTTTTCCTTTGACACTTTAAAATCGATTTTCTCAAAAACTATAAGGTCTTTGTGAAAAATTTCTTTTTCCTCTTGTACCCACATATCTCCTTAATATACCCTGCAAATTTGGTGATTCTAGCTTGTAAGGTGGCTTAGATATTCAACGCAAAAAAAAACGGACTTTAGGCGAAAATTAATGCGAATTTTCGCCTTTCGAAACGAAAATAGTATTTATTTTCACGAAAATTCGGCGAAAAGAATATTTGCATTTTCGCTCATCACTGGTATATTCATGGAATTCGTAGCAACTAGCAAGAGATGAACTGGAAAAATCTGTAAAGGGAGTGCTGAGTTGAATATAAACAAACTTGACTGGGTACATAGGTACTTGCTCTACGAGTAAAGTTGGATGTAAAATGCAATAATGCTTGCAAAATACCCGGTCAAAAACAACCTCTATCTTTTATACTGTATGTCTGTAAACTGCAAATAATGTTATAATCATAAAAATGATTAAAAAAAAAATCTCTTTAAAAAGTTTCCCACTAATATTGTAACGATCTGCTAGTGTGTGGGGGCACTAGCAGACAGACAATATTACAATGTTCCCTGGAAGGGAGAGGTTTTACAGACAGTGATAGTAGAAGGCAGTACTAACACTGAATACAGATATAGAGAATGGTCATACAAAACCGGTTGGCAACAGATCAGATGAGTGAGGTACAAAATCGGCAGGCAAAATCTAAGTGAGTAATCAGGCAGAGGTTGGCAACAGATCAGATTGGCAAAGGTACAGCATTGGCAGGCAAAATCTAAGTAAGTAATCAGGCAGAGGTTGGCAACAGATCAGATTGGCAAAGGTACAGAATCGGCAGGCAAAGAGAAGTCAGAGAAACAGGCATTAGTCAAACACAAGTAATCAATATATATAAGCTGAGCTAGTATGGAATCCCCGGGGTCCTGTCGGTTCAAGCCACACACGGAACTGACAAGGTCTGAAGCCTTCATTGCGAAGTGTTAGCTAGAGCAGACAGTGAGCAAGTGTCAGAACAGCGCTTAAGAAGCCCGGGTAAGCAGGAGAACATGCCCCCAAGCCGTTTGGCCAATCCGGAACCGGAGGTGAAGCCGCGCGTGTCAGCTGACAGCTGATCAGCTAACACTCTTCCTTAGAGCATAAGAGGAGCGACGCTGCCAGCGCATGCGTCCGCCCTCATTTACAGTCTGAGTATCATGCAGCCGGATCCCTGCAGGAACGTCACTGACACTATCCCTGTCACCGTGGCCAGCCGCACCGGAAGTCCCAGATGCGCTGCCAGTGGTGGCAGCAGCAACTGAGCTGGTAAGCTCAGGATTACTGACATTAAAAACACCCCCCCCCCCCCCCCGAGGTGTGTACTCCGAACACGCTAGAACTGGTCTATCTGGGTGAGAATTATGAAATTCAGAAATCAATTAATCTGCATGAAGTCTATGAGCAGGAATCCACGATCTTTCCTCTGGGCCGTAACCCTTCCAATGTGCCAAATACTGTATGGAATTTCTTATTTTCCTAGAATCCAGAATTTTCTCTACCTCAAACTCAGGTTCCCCATCAATAATAACGGTAGGGGGAGAGTGGAATCAGTATCAGCAGCAGTTTTCAGCAGAGACACATGAAAAGCCATACTCCCCTTCATGGAAGCCGGCAGAGACACCTTATAGGTTACTTCATTAATTCTTTCAGAAATAACGTAAGGGCCAACAAATTTGAGAGACCGAGCTTGGCCAAAGGCTGGTGCAAACCAATATTTTTCATGGAAACCCATACTCTATCTCCAGGAGAAAACTGCTGATGAGGAGAGCGATGCCGATCGCCTTGTTGTTTCTGAGATGCGACAGCTTTCTTTAAATTCAGGTTGACTGAGGCCCAAATCTCTCGCATCCTGATCACCCAGTCCTGCAGAACTGGGAAGGATGAGGAGGAAGAGGAGACAAATGAGAATCTGGGAGATCTCCCGAAAACCACTTGGAATGACGAAAGTTTGGATGAGGCATTCACTAAATTGTTATGTGAAAACTCCGCGAATGGCAAAAACTGTACCCAATCTTCCTGGGACTCAAAAACATAACACCTTAGAAACTGTTCAAGAGACTGATTAGTCCTATTCGTCTGGCCATTCGTCTGAGGATGGAATCCAGAGGAAAAGGACAAAGACATACCCAGATGTGCACAAAAGTTTTTCCAGAACTGGAACACAAATTGCACCCCTCTCTTGGATACAATATTTTCTGGAATGCCGTGCAAATCGAAAATATTCTCAACAAATAAATCAGCCAATTCTTTGGCAGAAGGCCATTTCTCCAGGGGTATGAAATGTGCCATTTTGCTGAACCGATCCACAATGACCCAGATAACGTTTTTTCCCTGGGACGCAGGGAAATCTATAATGAAGTCCATAGAAATGTGCGTCCAGGGAGAAGTGGGAACTGGCAACAGTTGTAGCGTACCAGCAGGAGCATTCCTGGCCACTTTGCTTCTAGCACAAACATTGCAAGCTGACACAAATTCCTTACAATCGGTTCGGATGGAAGGCCACCAGAAATGCCGCTGGAGTAAATCCAACGTTCTGGAAACGCCTGGATGCCTAGCTACCTTACTGCAATGACACTGCTTCAGTACAGATAGCCGTAGATGCAAAGGGACAAACAAACGTTCAGGAGGTTTCCCCGACAGGGTTTCTGCCTGAAATTGAGTCAGTGATTTCAACAGATCGACTGATAATTCAGTTGCTGAAATGACAACATGTTCAGAGAGGATATTGGAAGGAGTAGAAGGTTGTGACTCTATAGGATCAAAACATCTGGATAACGCATTTGCCTTTACGTTCTTGCTCCCAGGTTTATATGTTATGATAAACCTAAACTAGGAAAAGAATAAAGCCCAGCGAGCCTGCCTAGGATTCAATCTTTTAGCTCCTTCTATATACTCTAGATTCTTGTGGTCTGTGTACACAGTAATGATGTGTTCTGCCCCTTCCAACCAATGCCTCCATTCTTCAAAAGCCATCTTAACCGCCAGCAATTCTCTGTTGCCAATGTCATAGTTTCTCTCAGCAGAACTTAACTTTCGTGAAAAGAACGCACAAGGGTGCAAGCGTTCTGGTTGACCAGAATATTGAGACAAGACGGCACCCACCCCTATCTCCGAGGCATCAACCTCGACGATAAAGGGTCGGAGGACATCGGCATGCCTGAGGATGGGGGCAGAACAAAAAGCCTCCTTGAGAGTCAGAATGTCATGTTAGTCAAAGGAGCTAAAATAGTGGAAAAGTTGTGAATGAATTTGCGATAATAATTTGCAAAACTGATAAACCTCTGCAATGGTTTCAGACCGAGAGGTTGAGGCCACTCCAACACAGCATAGACCTTTTTCTTTTCCATAGACATACCAGAGTCTGAGATGATGTAGCCCAGAAATGGAATTTCTTTGACCTCGAAAACACACTTCTCAAGTTTAGCATAAAGTGAGTTCTCTCTCAATTTATGTAGAAGAAAATTAACATGTTGACGACGTACATCAATATCTTTGGAGAAAATAAGAATATCGTCTAAGTAAACGATAACAAATCTGCCTAGTACATCTCTAAAAATCTCGTTCACAAAATCCTGAAACACAGCAGGTGCGTTACATAACCCAAAAGGCATCACCAGGTACTAATAGTGATCGTCTTGTGTGTTGAAAGCAGTCTTCCATTCATCCCCCTGACTGATCCTGATTAGGTTATAAGCCCCTCTGAGATCCAATTTGGAAAATATCTGTGCCCCAGTGACTTGTGAGAACAGATCCTCTATAAGAGGTAGAGGGTATTTGTTTTTTATAGTGATGTTATTCAGACCCCTGTAATCAATGCATGGTTTAAGACCACCATCCTTCTTCTGAACAAAGAAGAACCGTGCTCCGCCCAGAGAACTAGAAGGGAGGATGGAACCCTTCTCTAGATTTTTTTTGATGTACTCTTTCATAGCTTTCTTTTCAGGACCAGACAGGGGGCAGATGTGCCCTCTAGGACATAGATCGATGGGGCAATCGAAAGAACGATGCGGAGGCAATTTGTCTGCTGATTGTGGAGAGAACACATCAGAATACTGTACATACTGTTTAGGAACCCCCTCTACAGACAGACTCCGAGTATGGAATGGTAGTTTTTGTGAACAGTTCTTAAGACAGAATGGAGACCAAGACGTGAGTTGTCCTGTGCTCCAGTCAAACTGAGGAAAATGTTTTTTTAACCAGGGAAAACCCAGAACAATGGAACATGAGGACATTTTCAGAACATAAAATTGCATCTCCTCCACATGAAACAACCCAATCTGGCATGAGAGAGAGGTTGTCTGAGAAAGTGGTTGATGATTCTGTAGAGGAGAGTCATCAATACCAGTTACGTAGAGTTTTTTTGCCATGGGTACCAAAGGAATTCCCAATCCCCATTTCTCCACTAAACTGGCATTGATAAAATTCCCTGCTTCTCCTGAATCAATGAAGGCTGAGAAGAGAACTCACAATCCTTCAAAGATACCTTAATAGGTAGCAGTAGCTTTTCAGAATTCTGAGGTGATTGTAGATTGCCTCGGGGTACACCCCTGATAGAACCTAAGCGAAGGAAGTTTTCCGGCTTATTGACACAATTTTGTACCATATGCACTTTTTCCCCACAATAAAAACATAACTCCTCCTATCTTCTTCTCCGCCTCTCAAGCTCAGACAATGTAGTGTGGCCCTGCTGCATGGGTTCATCAAAGTGTGTGACAGGACTGGAGGTTAGCATGGAGGAACGTAAAAGTGACCGAGATCTGCTCTGGTGGTGATAGCGGATTCTGCGGTCAATTTTAATGGCCAAAGCAATGGCTTCCTCCCAAGTACGAGGTTCAGGATGACCAATCAAGACTTCAGACAATTTATCAGATAAACCTAATAAAAATTGATCCAAAACAGCAAAGTTCCCCCACCTAGAGGCACTAGCCCACTTTCAAAAATCTGCAGCATAATCTTCCTCAGAACTATGTCTCTGACGGAGGTTGCAGATCCTATGTACAGCAATGGCAGCTGTATCTGGGTCGTCATAAATAACAGCCATAGCATCAAAGAAATAATTGACAGCTAAGAAGGAGAGAAAAGAGACTGGCACTGCGGTCGTGGGGTCTATATGGGGACGATTCTCTGGAGGAATCAAAGTGGGTCCGGGTATTCAGCGTATTCACCTTCTGTGTGCTCTGGATGCTGAAAATAACATTAAACGTATATATGCAGTGAAGAGGTAGATTCATCCGGCACTACAACTGAAGGTTAAAGCAGAAGTTTTCCTTTATTGTATCTATATTGCTGATCATGCAGACAGAGCCATAAGCATTACATATGTATGGATAAACGACATACACTTCTGGTGCTTGCTGTGGGGCAGTGTGGGAGCAGCGGTCCGCCTGACAGCTGTTTCGCTCAGACGAGCTTCTTCTGAGGCTCCATGCGCACGGAGCCTCAGAAGAAGCTCGTCTGAGCGAAACAGCTGTCAGGTGGACCGCTGCTCCCACACTGCCCCACAGCAAGCACCAGAAGGGTATGTCGTTTATCCATACATATGTAATGCTTATGGATCTGTCTGCAGGATCAGCAATATAGATACAATAAAGGAAAACTTCTGCTTTAACCTTCAGTTGTAGTGCCAGATGAATCTACTTCTTCACTGCATAAATAATTGACAGAATTTAAAGCCTCATGATTAGGTGGTAAATTATAGGCCTACGTTTGGGAATCACACTGCAAGAGTGTTTTTATCAAGGTGACCCTCTGATGATCATTGCCGGAAGAAATAGGTCTACCTTCACAGTAAGACTGACAGCGATTTCTGAAATTGTGGAAATCGCTTCTATGTCCGGAAAATCTCTCTGGCAATGGCATTTTAGGCTCAGGTACCAGGTGAACTGGTGGAGCAGTTTGAACTTGCTGTTGCGGCTGCAGTCCGCGAACAGCCTGGGACAAACTCCCCAATTGTTGCTGTTGGTTGGTCACCGTATTGCTTAGCAGGGCTGGGCCGAGGCAGAGGCTGGAGAGGCTCCAGCCTCAGGGCACAGTGTAGGAGGGGGCACACAATTCATTCAGCTGTCATTCCCAATTGTGTTTGAAGCAGAAAGAAATAAGAAAAGGGGATACATGACAGTGACTGCAAGCCAGATAACTAGAGATTAAGGTGTTGGGGCCCTGGGGCACCTATTAGTCTAATAGCAATCAGTGTGTGACGGCTGGGGTGGGAGGGATGGAGGGGCGCACTTTGCTGTCTCAACCTTGAGTGCTGAAGGACCTTGTCCCGGCTCTGTTGCTTAGGTTTCCAACCGCCAGCGTGAGAGCTTGAAATTGTTTGCAAAGCTCTTCCTTATTTGTATTGGTCTGCTCTAATGTAACGATCTGCTAGTGTGTGTGGGCACTAGCAGAAAGACAATATTACAATGTTCCCTGGAAGGGAAATGTTTTACAGACAGTGATAGTAGAAGGCAGTACTAACACTGAATACAGATATAGAGAATGGTCATACAAAACCGGTTGGCAACAGATCAGATGAGTGAGGTACAAAATCGGCAGGCAAAATCTAAGCGAGTAATCAGGCAGAGGTTGGCAACAGATCAGATTGGCAAAGGTACAGAATCGGCAGGCAAAATCTAAGTAAGTAATCAGGCAGAGGTCGGCAACAGATCAGATCAGGTACAGAATCGGCAGGCAAAGAGAAGTCAGAGAAACAGGCAATAGTCAAACACAAGTAATCAATATATATATAAGCTGAGCTAGTATGGAATCCCCGGGGTCCTGCCGGTTCAAGCCACACACGGAACTGACTAGGGTCTGAAGCCTTCACTGCGAAGTGTTAGCTAGAGCAGACAGTGAGTAAGTGTCAGAACAGCGCTTAAAGAGAACCTGTACTGAGTAAAATTATTTAAAATAAACACATGAGGTAACTTCAAATGAAAATTACAGAGTTACCTTGCCATCAGTTCCTCTCAGAAGCTCACCATTTTCCTCTGACAATAATCCCATCCAGTTCTGACAATATTTTGTCAGATCTGAAATATATCAGTTGCTGTCAGTAAAATATCAGTTGCTGTCAGTTAAAGCTGAGAGGAAAACGGATGTACCAGGCAATGTCCATGTTTCCCTATGGCTCAAGTGGGCGATGTTACAGTTTAACTGTGTGCTGACCAGAAAGCTGTTATGGGTAATGGCTATTTTCAAAATGGAGGACGGAAAATTCCCTTGATCATAGTGAACAAATAGGACGCAGGACAGGAGAAAGACACTGAGGAGTAGACTACATGGAAGGTAAGTATGACTTGTGTATGCCTATTTTGAATTTTATTTTCAGTACAGGTTTTCTTTAAGAAGCCCGGGTAAGCAGGAGAACATGCCCCCAACCTGTTTGGCCAATCTGGAACTGGAGGTGGAGCCACGTGTGTCAGCTGACAACTGATCAGCTGACACGATTCCTTAGAGCATAAGAGGAGCGACGCTGCCAGCGCATGCGTCCGCCCTCATTTACAGTCTAAGTAACATGCAGCCAGATCACTGCAGGAACATTGCTGACACTATCCCTGCCACTGTGGCCAGCCGCACCGGAAGTCCCAGATTTGCTGCCAGTGGTGGCAGCAGCAAGTGAGTTGGTAAGCACAGGATTACTGACAAATATATTAATTTAAAATAAACTGATATTAATCTCTAGCCTTACTGTAAGTACTACCATCTATTCTTATCAAACCTGAAAGAGAATACATTTATGGAATATTCTGCTTTCTATAAAATTACTCAGCGTTAACCCAAGTCTAAATTTTTTGAATGAACTAAGCGTTCTCCTCACATCCGTTTTTAGAAAAAAAGAAAGAAAGAAAGAAAGAAAGCAATTAAGCCCCTTTTGAAAACTGGTGGTGTTTATCTCCTTATAATGACATATTCATGTTTCTCTTTGTTGTGATGTGAATAATGGATTTCAAGCAAGGAAGACGTAATACAGTTCTCAATGTGAGCATAGTTCTATCATTCCAAGAAATAATCAAAGCTGACATTCTGATGTTCTATTGTCACCACAGAGAACACGATAAAATAATAAAGCACAGCTCTTATTTAAAAGACAGCAATTGTGGCCACTGGACACAGCAAATTAAGATTGGGATTTCATTACCTGCAAAAACAACATGAGTAAGAGATTTAGTAAAACAATTATTTTCAAATTGATAAGTACAACGTAATTTGGACTGATGATGTGCAGATCTCCTGAAGAATAGGTTCACATTGGGGGATGCATTGCAAAAAAGGATTGCAATAGTAGGAAAAGGTTGTGTTGTGTGTGTGTAGTGAGATGCATGCAATGAAGCATATATTACAAAGTATGCTTCACAAAAATTGTTAACGTGTATGTTATGTGGTACCACATTATGCCAATCGATTCCACTGCTCTGCAATCTGCGATGCTAATGTGCCTATGTGAGCTCTTCATTTCAATATAGTGGTATCTCATTAGCAATGTGATTACATAGTTTCGTTTAAAAAATACATCTGACCATCAAGTCCAATCAGAATAATAATAAACAAATAAATAATTAAACATTATGTACCTTTCTCTCTCATACACTCATAAATCCCGGGGAGACTTGTGCCAATTATACTGTCCAGTACAAGGCACAGTTTCCGCTTTACCTTTACATAGGTCTAGCACAATAAATATGGGGTCTAGGACCTGACATACTTGAAAGTAGGGATGAGCAGGCAAATTTTTAAAGTTCATTTCACGGTGATTTGGCCCATTTTCATTTACCAAACTTTTTCATGGAACTGGCACGTTTTTACTTTGAAATTCCCATTTTTTAAAATTCCCTGACTGAATTGCATTGAAGTTAATGGTGCCGACTTAAGCGGTTAATAGCAAAGCCCAATACATGCTTTAATCATCAAATTTGCTAAGTATGTTAAGAAGAATAGTGGGAAGAAGGGGAGAAAATCAATTTTAAAGTTACAATTTGAAAAATGTCTTTTTACAAAACTTGAATTGAATGTGGTTAAATGACAGAGAATGTATCTAGACAAAACCATTACCTTCCCTTATAATGCTCATCAATTAGTCATAACCTTGTTTACACGTGGAAAACAACCTTTTCTTAATTATCAAGGTAAGTCATGTATCTATTTACCGTTATTGAATTTTATTTATTTCATTTGTTTTTTTTAGAACTCTGCTTTGTTTCATTGTCCTCCAGATACATGTTGCTTGATTGAGACTAAGACTCCTTTGTCTGGTATTTTATTTGAACCATTGTCCTTTGCTTAATTACAGATTTACGTCATTTTGAGAGCTCCAAATTTTTAATTTGAACAGACAAAGGTAAAAAAAACAAAAACAAACAAAATTAATTAGAGGAAGTGGGATTTATTGTCCCCAGTCCTTCATTTTCATGCATACCTTGCCTCACATATCCTTCCTCTACATTTATACCTTCCATCCATCCATCATCAGACATACATATTTCCCTTGTTTACACTTCCGTCTTTAACCACGCTCAGCCAATCACAGTCAATAGGTCAAACAATATATTCTTTAGTTGCATCCAGTTATCACTACTGGAGAGCTTCAGAACAGTCCATCCTAAAAGTGAAACTTTAGGTCTAACATCAATTTTATTTGGATGTAAAAGTACACCTTGTGCTAGAAAATTTTTTATAAAATAAGGCACTGAGTACACATTCATTCATTGTATTTATTGTGCAGCTCCAGTAGTGAAGTGAAGAGCTAATCAGATATTATAGCAAGAAATCTAATGAAGAACTATGGAAACCGTGCCAGTGGAAACGGACCGTTAATAATGGTTACATGCACAAGCTTATGCGATCCATCTGAAAATGGCGCCTGCGAATAAATGGCACACGGTGTTGCCGCTAATCCGTTTGCCGCTTATCGCTATTTAACGTTATAGCCTTATTGTTATTTAACGTTAAAGCCTTATTGTTATTTGGCGTTAAAGCCTTATCGTTATTTAGCGTTAACACAAAGAACCCTCTCTGTACCTATCCCTAACCCCTAAACCCCCCCTGGTGGTGCCTAACCCTAACCACCCCCCCTGGAGGTGCCTAACCCTAAGACCCCCCCTGGTGGTGCCAAACCCTAAGACCCCTCTGGTGGTGCCTAACCCTAAGACCCCCTCGATGGTGCCTAACCCTAAGACCCCCCCAGTGGTGCCTAACACTAACCTTGACAGTGTTACATCAAATCCATTCACCGTTTTGCAGTTAAATAACGTCTGCAGTTTGGCTTATGTAGGGCGCTATTGATGATAAATAACGTTACTGTGGGCAATAACGTCTACTGTTTGGCAAATAAACGGCACTATTGATAAATAACGTTAGTGTGTGCCACTATTGATAAATAACGTTAGTGTGTGCCACTATTGATAAATAACGTTAGTGTGTGCCGTTTTTCTTCTTTTTATCCCCGTGCGCCATTATTATGCAGTACTAACGATAAATAGCGATAAGCGTATCTTTTTAATGCGGCGCCATTTTTATGCATAGCCGCTGTGCGCCATTATTTACTGACCCCAGCTTATGTACGATTTTGAAGGTGACTTTGACAGCCTGACAATTATATTATTCAGTCACATAATGTGTTGCATCCTTAGAAATGTAAAAGATCCCTAGATCTATTCAACAATAAAAACATTTAATACTGGAGGTAAAACTACAATCAATAAAAAAATGGTGCAGGGATCAACAATGTGTGTAAAGTCTTACCACACCTTGAGTGGAGCAGAATACAGTATATTACATGCAAATAATTTACAAGCGTAATTCTGCTTTACACAGCTTAGTGCATAAACACCAGTGAGAGGTATTCCATGGTGCCCTCTACCACTAGTGAGAGACTAGACAATCCTGCTCAACCTTGGTGTTTTTGTAGCCACAGTTATCCACATTTGCCTGGCTGTCAGCTTGAGTTTGTGGTTTGTTTGCCTAGCAGTGAAGCTAAATATAAGGTATTGACTTGAATACAGTGAGCCTTGATATGACACACAGCAATTTGCATTACAGCATACTATACAAAAACTTTGCCTTGCTAGCACTCTTCAGTGGTTTTACTGATGCTGCTGATATAGAGTTTGCTACAGACATTTGCTTGTTTGACACCATGTTTGACCTTTGTATTGACTGCTGCTGTTTGCTCTCACCAAGTGGCATTAATTTGTGCATTATATATAGTGTATATACTGTATAGTTACATGACCAGTTTGATTGAAAAAAGCTATGCTTAGAATAAATACTGGCATAAGCATATACTAACAATCTTTGACACACATAAATAATTTGTCACATCCCATTGTAGGTGGGCTGTGGGTGGATTATAGGTGTTACCTAAATTATTCATTGTCCACTGGATCATATGATTGACGTCAGATCTCCAAAACATGCCAATCAACCCCTGACCTCTCTTTTGGGTTGTGTAGACATGTACCACCATAAGATCAAATTCATTGTACTTGTTTACTGTGAAAAGTCCCAGTAGGTGCTTAGCATCGTATAGTCCAGACTAAACTCATTTGCAATCAGATACCCTTTAGCTAAAAACTGAATTAACTTCTAAAAAAGACTATTTCATTACACTGAATTTCTGTGTTATAGATATCTTAAGGGAGAACTCTACATGATTTACGCAATAGATACTACGGTGATGCATGTTATCTTAGAAATGTTGCATTATCCATGTAAAGAGAGTCACGTTACTTGTGTGATGCATGGTGGAGCACTGTTAGTGGTAGTAATGGTAATATTGCAATGTTACTGGTAGTTAGTACATCAACCATCTTGGGCCTTAGTAAACTGCTGTTCTCTGTTCTTTGCACTTTCTAATTTGTGGACTCCTACAGCTTTAGAAACTCAGCTTCAGCCCATGCTGCCGCTGTTTCATGCCATAGACATGCCAACCATAGTAATTAGTATGTCTATTGCTTCAAAATGCAGATAACATCACAAATATTTGTAGCATGACTTACAAAAAGGTTTGCTTCAAATATATACATTTATACACAAACTTCTTTTAAAACAATTCTGTTAAACGTACCTTTCCATTTTAGTTAGGAACCAGCTAGTGTCTTCTAGGCATGTCAAATGATGAAGATTATTACTACTTGCAACCACAACATTGATCCACAAAACAGCTCCAATATTCTCCCTGTGTGATTGAAGTAGAAAACAAGCTGTTATTATTTTCATCCAAAATACTTAGATTTTATGCAGGGAGTGTTTAGCTATTTGGATAGTGTGTATGCACATCTGGAGGAAAGCTAGATGTGATCATATTTTACACAAAGCTTTCACTCCTCTCGGCAGATAAAAAAAACAATCACTTTGTGGCGGATTGCGGAGAAGCCGCCGCACGTTCTGGTAGTGAGGCGGCGGAATCCGCACACAGAGCGGCGGTTTCCCCGCAGCAACATGCTTCTGGTTTGTCTGGACCTAGTGCACACAGATGGAGAGCTATGCGCGCACCGCAAGACAGGCTCTTTATGCCAATAGGAGAAGGGTCAGCTGATCGAGGCGGTCGGCGGATGCCAGCTCAGCAGGTGATATATATATATATATATATATATATATCTTGCTGTTCAGTTGCTGGTTGTCTGGTGTTGCGAATACCTATGTGTTAGCACTCAGACCTTAGTCAGATCCTTCAGTGTGGTGGAACCAGGAGGACCTGGGAATCCACACTTAGCCAGTTCACTGTATTATTATCTGTGTTATTCTCTATCATAGTTCCATGGTGTAGAGACCACGGACCTCACACCCCAGACTAGGAATATTGTATATCATCTGTGTTATTCCTTAGACCAGTTCCAGGGTGTAGAGACCATGGACCTCACACCCCAGACTAGGAATATTGTATATCATCTGTGTTATTCCTTAGACCAGTTCCAGGGTGTAGAGACCACGGACCTCACACCCCAGACTAGGAATTGTATATCATCTGTGTTATTCCTTAGACCAGTTCCAGGGTGTAGAGACCACGGACCTCACACCCCAGACTAGGAATATTGTATATCATCTGTGTTATTCCTTAGACCAGTTGCAGGGTGTGAGACCACGGACCTCACACTCAAGACTAGGCATTATTGGATATCTGTTTATGAATTGTATCTCTCCTGACTTCTCTTCTGTTTTCTGATTCGGTACCTTCGCACATCTGATCTACTGTTGCCGACCCTGCCTGTCCCTGGTTACCGAATCTGTCTCCTGTCTCTGTACTTTATCTGCCTGTGTGTTGCCGACCCGGCCTGCCCGACCCTTCTGGCTGTCACCCAACCTTTGGGTGCTCAGTTCTCCTGCAGGGGTCCCCTGCTCCTCAGAGGGGGGGCCCTGCTGCAAGACCAGTCGGGGACTCTCCCTCCTGGAGCCCTTGACTGCAGTAGAGTCTTCTCTACTAATTGGACCACCTGCTACCCCGGTGGTTCAATTCCTACTGTTACACCAAACACTTACACGCTTCAGTTGTCTAGAGGTTAGTACTATATCTGTATTATTGGTGATTCTGCAGATCATCCATAATCAGGTATAGATCTGTATTCTTGGTGATACTGCAGATCACCAATATTCAGACTCTCTCTGGTTGCTGACACCTATCGTTACACACTTCTCACACAAATGTTACAACAGAAAAAGGATTACTATTGTATTGCAGTTGATAAATAGGGATGGTTGGAAAATTTCCATACAATATCGATTCCCGAGATGCTGATTGGAAATGGACTTCAGAAATCAGTAAACCACAGAAATAGCAAAAATATCATATTACAGCAACTCGAAAATATTAGCCCAATCACAGAACTAGGAATTATTGGACCAATCATGGCTGCAGAATGTTCCTGTGGAAATCTGAATTCTGCACAAATTTTAGACCAACCACAGGAGGATATTTTGCCCAGGAGGAAAACCAAATGGATGTGTAACGATTGGTGTCAGCAAGAACAGATTTTCTGATTATTGGTGATCTGCAGTATCACTAATAATACAGATACTATACCTGATTATATGGTGATCTGCAGAATCACCAATAATGCAAGTATAGCGAGACACAGGACAACCAGATGTAAAGATAGGTGTTTGGTGCAACAGTAATACAGATAGAGATACCAACTCCCCCAGAGAAGCTGGTAGAGGGAGATATCTCTATAGAACACAGGGATCATCACTCCAGCAAGCTGGAGATGCAGATGAACTAGTAATCAGTTCACCCGAGGAGCGGGCGGTGCACAGTAAGACAACGTATACTGATTACCCGTGGAGCGGGTGATTCAGACTGTACTGCAGCAGGTGATCACCTGAGGGGCAGGAGATCAAGACTGTACTGCAACTCCTAATCACCTGAGGAGCAGGTGATGAGGACAGTACCGTAGTTACTAGTCACCTGAGGTGCAGGTGATTGAGACAGTACTGCAGCTACTGGTCACCTGAGGAGCAGGTGATTAAGCTGTACAGAGAATCCCTCACCAGGGACTAGGCTCACTGGTGAGGGCAGAAGAGTCAGACAAGCAGATTCGGCAACAAACAGACAGATACGGTACAAAGACAGAAGGCTTAAATCAGAGTAGTGTTCAGGCTGAGTCGGCAACAGGATCAGATAGGCAGAAGCACAGAATCAGTAAGCAGAAGAGTAGTCAAGGCTAGCAGAAGGTCATAACAAATAATACAATTCCATTAGTACTTTAGCTATCAACAGAATCTGACTAAGTGTGGATCCCCAGCTCCTGCTGGTTCTAGCACACTTTGGGATCTGACTAAGGTCTGAGTGCTAACACGTAGCATTTGCAACAGCAGTCGAGGAGCTACTGACAGGCAGGTCCTATATATACTGAGAGCGCTCCACAGCGCCGCCCAAGTCACTCAACCAATCAGGAGCACTGCTGGAGTCAGCTGACCGGCCGATCAGCTGACTCCCCTTCTATTCGCATAAATGTCCTGTCGCCTGGCGCGCGCACGCGTGTAGCCCTCAGTCTATGTGCAACTGACGGACCAGGCAAAACTCCACCATGTAACTGCGTGGCGAAGGCCGCCGGCGGAGACGCGGAGACAGCCACCATGCTGCTCACCGCTGCGGCGGCATCTCCGCTATCTATTACAGGATGGAGGGCTCCCTGACAGACCCCACTATTTTTGCAGGACTCATCCTGCTTTCTCAAGAGAGGAGGAGCAGCCACTCCTCCTCCTCCCTTATTTACTTTATACATGTTATAGGCTGCTCCCTGGGCATAATTCAGGCTTGCTTTGCACACACTGAGAGATATATTCCTATTGTTTGTTATTTTGCTTTGCACATTGATTTTCTTGTTTGATTATTATTTCATCTTACACAGCACTTATGCATTGCACTAGCACCTTTATATCACTGGCTTTCATCATTATTGAACAATGATGCTAACAGTATATTGTGGTTGGGCAGCATGGCAAAGATTTGTATATTTTTCTTTTATGTTTTTAATTGTATTTTACTATCATAAGCAGAGCCAGATCATTCACAAGACAATCCTAGGTAGTTGCCTAGAGCCTGAAGAGAGTCTAGGAGCCTGCTGGATGCTAGTCCTCACCAAATCTTACTAAAAAAAAGCCAGTTGACTATCAGTGGTGGGCAAAAACTGCTATCTTGCCAAGGGCCCCATTTCCACTTAATCATGTTCTGATCATAAGGTATTGCATTAGCATTTGAGCATGTTATAAAAAAACTCATGCGCGGACACTCTGCGTCTAGACGGGCAGGTGGTGACGTAGGCGGCTTGAGATGCCGCCATGCGTCACGCGCTGTAGAGCGGGGCAGCGGTGGCGTCCAATGGGAGCGCTCAAGGTTCAATGCGTAATAAGATACATGTGCATGGCGTACACAACGCATTAGCATATGTAAACAATCACATTATAAAAAGCGATCATCGCTTTTTATAATGTGATTGTTTACATATGCTAATGCGCTGTGTACGCCATGCACACGTATCTTATTACGCATTGAACCTTGAGCGCTCCCATTGGTCGCCACCGCTGCCCCGCTCTACAGCGCGTGACATATGGCGGCATCTCAAGCCGCCTACGTCACCACCTGCCCGTCTAGACGCAGAGTGTCCGCGCATGAGCGCGGACGCACAGGCGTCTATCCCACTTAGTCTCCTGTCAGGTCCTCCACGGGCGGATGGATGGGAGAAGATGGTGGTGATTGACGGGCGGAAGGGGCCGTGGCGGTTTACCAAGGTGGGTGTCGGGGGATGGGAGGGACCCCATTTTAATGTACCTATGAGGCAGCAGCCTCTAAGTTCCCCATCAGGTCCGGCAACTTACAGACTATTATGATTGGGTATTGTGTCTAGTGTGTGTGATTGGCTGCTGCTTAACCATGCTTGATATATAAACGTTAGCTTGTATTGCCTATTTGTGACATGTCTTCAGCATGAGCTTGATAAAGAGGTGATTTCCTCGAAACGTCGCTGTGACCTGTTGAGATGTAATTTATCTCAATAAAAGAGCATTACTGAACTGGATGGTGCCGGCTGTCTCTCTACTTCATGCAGTGTGATCCAGAGTGCTGCTGGATCTTGGCCTGGCACGTCATATTTTTTGAAAATTAAGAGGAAGTGCTACACATTTTCTTCTACTACACAAGTACATAGTAATTAACAAGCTACATAGACGAGCAAAGGCTGTTCCAATAATACACCTTTGTACATTCCTTACACAGTGAACATATCCATATAGATGTGACACTAAAATAAATACAATGCTATAGATACAACAAAATCCAGTAAGAATAGGATTTAGACATTATTAGAGACTGCATTCAAAACAGATTTAATCAGATATTACAGACATCTAAAGGAAATAATAGAAGTAGTAATTGAGACAACATTAGCTAAAAGGTTGTAAAATATACACATCTTTGTTCATTCACAGAGGGCTGCGGTTGTTCTGACATGTACGCTATTTATTCATTGAAAGGGGTGGTCAAGACTTTATGAAGAAGATCTGAAGTCTGTACCAGTTGTCTATGGTAGATAATGTTCTCTCTTTTGTGTAAGTCCACAGTGTTGTCAGTTTATTTAGTTTAAGTAGTGTACTTTTCGTATTGCACATTGAAATGTTTCATGGGTAGGAGGAAGAGGGAAAGGTAACAACAGATATTACCTTTTTTATGGCTTCCTTATTTTTCTCCACCTTTTGATCTGTAAAATATTGAGACCTGAAAAGGTACAGAAAAAGAAGTGACTTTGCTTTAATAGTTAAACATAAAAAATATATAACAGACATTTCTTTTAAAAAAAAAACCCACTCAGTGTAACCACAGTGCATTTACTAGGGCACAGAGTCGTTTTTAGACACGTTATAAAAAATATATGTTCATTGTTCAGCCACACCAGAACTGCTTTTTATCGGTTGTTTGCACTTGAAGTGAACCTAGACTAAAAATCTACTCAGCAGCACTGAAAAGGCTTGGTGTTTCTTTAACAGTTTCACAGCATCAGAACTTAATTTTTCTTATCCAAGTCTCATTTTTGGCTGAATAGAAGCTAAGCACCGTCCGATCAAAGAAAACTGTCCGGGTGTTTTTCCCCTGATGCTGTGCAAAGCATGATTGGATTTCCTATGTTGTTGTTCTCATTGCCTAGCAACTGGGAGAGGTGATCAGGACTCAGAACAGTTGGAACTGTGTTTCATGCTCCCTGTCACCTCCTTTCAACTAAAAAGATGGCTGCCCTCATGAAATCTAACATTTGCCTGTTCTTTTAAAACAGGGTGGGTAAGAGATTATATTACCTATCTATACGCATGGTGAAGGCGTCCTCACTCCATGCACTATCTGTCCACAAGCCCTGCCTGAGCCTACGACGGAGCCTGGCGCCGGCTGACCGTTTGGAAGGCCCCCTTGCAAGAAGGGCAGCGTGGATGAGATTATCCCGAATGTCAATACGTGTGCACATGCCTTAGCCTGTTCTCCACTCATACACACGGGTGTTGCGGCGACAGGTCGACCATGTGTATGACGCGCGCGCCCCGAACCGTCGCCCGTCGGAGCTGTCGCCAGGCGATTGACATGTTCAATCGCCGGCTACAGCTGTCGCCGCAACTTCGCCGGAACTGTGAGACCTACGCGAGTGAATGGAGCATCCGGACGGGGGATGCTCCATTCACAAACAGCTTCCACCACGTCTCTGCATTTCTGGCGAGACGTGTGGACAGCTGTCGCCGGCAGGGAGCTGTCGCTCCCTGGTCGCGTGCGCGCATGCAACGGGGGAAAATTGTTCCCCATGTGTATGTAGCATAACCCATTCAGGTTCCGTCGTTTTCACGTGAGAAATGTTCACCTCCCATTCATTAGCCTATAACTTTATCACTACTTATCACAATGCACTGATCTATATCTTGTTTTTTCCACCACCAATTAGGCTTTCTTTGGGGGGTACATTTTGCTAAGAGCCACTTTACTGTAAATGCATTTTAACAGGAAGAATAAGAAAAAACTGAAAAAATTCATTATTTCTCAGTTTTCAGCCATTATAGTTTTAATATAATACATGCCTCCATAATTAAAACTCACGTATTGTATTTGCCCATATGTCCCGGTTATTACACCGTTAAAATTATGTCCCTATCACAATGTATGGCGACAATATTTTATTTGGAAATAAAGGTGCATTTTTTCTGTTTTGCATCTATCACTATTTACAAGTTTAAAATAAAAAAAATATAGAAATATTTCATCTTTACATTGATATTTAAAAAGTTTAGACCCTTAGGTAAATATTTACATGTTTTGTTTTTTTTATTGTAATGTTTTTTTTTTTTTATAGTAAACATTTTATTTGGGTAGTTTTGGGAGGGTGGGAGGTAAACAATAGATTTATAATGTAAATGTGTGTTAATTTTAATTTTTTTTTTTTACAGGTGTAGTATTACTTTTTGGCCACAAGATGGCGGCCATGAGTTTGTTTACATGACATCACTCTAAGCGTAGCACGTGCTTAGAGTAACGTATCGGGAAGGAGACGGCCAGAAAAAGCTCAGCTTCCGAGAGAAGCTGTCGCTTTTTCAGCGGGGGAGAGGAATCAATGATCGGGCTCCATAGCCCGATACATTGATTCCTTGGCTACCGAATCCGCGGCCGGGAGTGCGCGTGCACGCGCACGATCGGCCGCAGGGGCGCACGGTACCGCGCATGGTTCCTGGACGTAGAAACTACGTCCAGGAACCAAAATAGGTTAAAGGATACACCTAAAGGATCTTCACTGCTGCCTGTGACTCTGCATGGACAGCTGCAGGGCAGGAAACGCTGGAATACAGAGATTTACCTCCACAGCAAAAGGATGCCCTACAGCCATCTACACTACTGAGTGGTGAGAGCCTCAGTGAGGCAACATCCTGTGTCTGCAACACATCTATTGCAGTGATAATAAGTGCAAGTATGAGACAATCTGTGGAACTTTGTTTAGCTGTACTGTTTTCTTGATACATGTCCTGCAATCTGTGCAAGTATCAGATAATCTGCGGAACCTTATTTAGCTGTACTGGTCTCTTGACAGATGTCCTGCAAGTGGATATACAGGCCCTGGCAATGAGGAACCCCTCTGTTTGAGAACTGTATCCCTCCAAGCTTGCAGTTTTGGCAGCTTTTGCAGTTAATCAGCTATTTTTGTGGCAGAGATCTATTGGGATCCCAGGTGTGACTGGCATGGCTGAAATGTGTAGTTTGTGTGAGCCCAGCCGGCTGTGCAATCTTACATCTTACTGTGAGTGATTTTATGATTTTAAAGTGACACATTAGTGTTAATACAGTGTTTCTATTTTTGAATAAAGCTTTTTTGGTGAAATTGAAACAGAGCCTGATTCTACTAGTTCTTTTTGGTTTACAGTACCCATTGTCAGACTCATGCTCCCCCACGTTTGTGGGGTATCACCCAGCTTGTAATGCCAGTGAGTTCCAGGAACTTTTGTCTTGTTGTTGAATCAGTATGGCTATCACAGTTGCACACACCTGCTTAAAAAGAAACTCCCACCGAGAATTGAACTTTATCCCAATCAGTAGCTGATACCCCCTTTTACGTGAGAAATCTATTCCTTTTCACAAACAGAGCATCAGGGGGCGCTGTATGACTGATATTGGGGTGAAACCCCTCCCACAAGAAACAAGAAAAGTACGTAGTCCTGGCAGTTTCCTGTCTCTGAACCTTGCTGCATTGTGGGAAATAGCTGTTTACAGCGGTTTCCAACTGCCAAAAACCCACGCAGCAGCTACATCACCTGCCAACAGTAAAAATGTTCACTGGAGTTCCTCTTTAAACATTGTCTTATGGTCAATTTAATTCTAGCAATAGTTTTATGCACACGCACATACAGACGCATCCATCGGCAACAGCAACATATTGTATTGTTATGGGGGTGTGAGGAAGGATGATGATGCAGTGCACAATGGAGTTGTTTCCAGCAGGTGGGATACGGAGGGCAACACTATGCATAAAAGACATCTATCAAATAATTTGTTTTTAGTAGAACCCTTTTGAAGAGAGGAGGGACTTAGTAGTAACACATAGTGGTAGTAAAAGAAAACAAAATGCTGTCACCTATTATAGCTTGCATATGGCATACTAGAAAAGTGGAGCTGGCATTAGTATGCAGCAGACACCAGCTATTGGAGGGGATACCGTTCTTGTATTATTCAGTGTGACAGAGGTTTCTCCCATCACAGCTAGCTGAAAGCTGCACAAACCACAGCAACAGGAGTGTGTGAGAGCCAGGGGCGCCTGAGGGCACAGGCACTATAAGCAGTCGCCTGAGGCGGCATGGCCATCATAAGGCGCTGCCTGCCGCTACAATAATATTAGATTTTTAATTGCCTTTCTCTTTGCCAGGAACGGAGCCGACAGTCGCGCTTTCAGGCTCCTGTTTTCTATCTGCGGGACAGCTCCGCCCCCTAGCTAATAGAAAAGGAGCAAGCATGCTCTGTCCCGCCTCCAGCCCTTCCTAAGCAGCCACAGTGCATATATACAATGTACTGCTAGTGGCCCTGTAGCTCCGCCCCCCACCGGACGTTCGAGTAATCACACCAGCGTGGGACACAGAGACACAGTATGTGCTTAACATGTTCCCTGTGTGCAGCTCAGCTGACTGTACCCCGATGTGTGCTGCCTGTCCGCTGATTCTGCTTCCGCCTCAGGAGAGTGAGCTCCATCACAAGCTGTGTGTGAGCTGTGCCTGCGTGTGCTACCTGATGCCGAGCTTCCTCTCCTCCACAAGTGGCAGCACACCATTCTGCCTCTGTCCCCTGTGGCTTCAGCTTGCCCTAGAAATTTCTCTCCTCTTTCCTATCAAGTACTCAGCAGCCTTTGTGTCTGTGATAGCTTAGCGTCCAGTGAGGTCAGAGGTCATGTAGCTGCCATGCTGCTGAGGCTGATACTGGTGATCCTGGCTGCTTGTGGAGGAAGAAAGCTGTGGCAAGACTCTCTCATCCACCCCCTCTCTTTCTCCCCCCTCTCTCTGCCCCCATTCTTTCTCTCTCTGCCCCGCTCTCTCTCTCATCCATCTCTTTCTCCCCTCTCTGCCCCCTTTATCTCATCCCTCCATCCCCCCTCATCCCTCTTTTTTTCTCCGCTCCCTCTCTCATCCCTCTCTTTCTCCCTCTCTCCCTGTCTCTGCCCCCCCCTCTCTTCTCCCCATCTCTGCCCTCTCTTTCTCATCCCTCTTTTCTCCCCATCTCTGCCCCCCCCCATCCCTCTCTTTCTCCCCCCTTTCTCTATCTCTGCCCTCTCCCTCTCATCTCACTCTTATCCCAATTTCTGCCCCCTTTCTCTCATGCCTCTCTTTCTCCCCCCCCTCTCTGCCCCACCCCCACCCCCCATTCCTCTCTTTCTCCTCTCTCTCCTCCCTCTCCCCCCTCCTCCCTGTCTCTCACACATCACGCGCACACACACACCATACATGTGCGCACACACACACACATACATGTGCACACATCCCACACACATCATACATGTGCACACATCCCACACACATCATACTTGTGCACACATCACACACACATACATGTGCACACATCACACACACATACATGTGCACACATCACACACACATACATGTGCACACATCACACACACACACACACACACACACATCATACATGTGCACACATCTCACACACACACACATCATACATGTGCACACATCACACACACACACGCACATCATACATGTGCACACATCACACACACACACGCACATCATACATGATCACACACACACACACACACACACACACACACACACACACACACACACACACATCATACATGTGCACACATCACACACACACACACACATCATACATGTGCACACATCACACACACACATCATACATGTGCACACACACACACACACACACAGACACACATCATACATGTGCACACACACACACACACACACACACACACACACACACACACACATCATACATGTGCACACAACACACACACAGACACACATCATACATGTGCACACATCACACACACATCATACATGTGCACACATCATACATGTGCACACACACACACACACACACACACACACACACACACACACACTATAACCACATTGCATGCATATACAAACGTCACATGTAAGCCATATATTTTTACTGTATCACTCACGCCCGCAATTTTTTTTTCCAGGCGCACTTTTGGAAAAGTGCATATTATACTCCCAGAGTATAACAGAATGCCCCCGGGAGGCTGTAAAAGTAACTTTGGATAATGCTAATGGTGAGGTGGCCACTAATGATGCAACCTTTTTCATCCAATCTTACCATTTCTATGTAATATAAGGGACTGCCTAAATTATCCATTTAATACATTGGATGAAAAAGATTGGATCATTAGTGGCCACCATAAGGATGTCCACATCTCCCACCGGAGTACAAGAGCATCATGTGCATGCGCCAATTACTGATATGTGCCATACGTGTCGATGGTCGCAATGGATCCTGTAAGTTCCCTCTGGGGTACATAGAGATCTATGCTGCTGTACAGGCTACATAGCTTATAGTAAAGGTTGCTGCTACCTCTAGTGCTCCTGTGGGAGATACACTTCCGCAGCCTCCCAGGGGGAATTATATTTCTGCTTGTATTGTTGAGAATATTTCTGTTCGGTGATGGTAGTTGGTGAGAATATTATTGGGAGGGTGACAGGCGGGCCTTGGACGGTAAAAAGTACAAATCCGGCCCTGGCACTGCTCACTAGGCTGCAGCTGTGATGTAGCCCTCCTCCCAAGTTCCCAACCCCTAACACACACACACTTCTTGGAGTCACCGAAATCAAGGAGTATGGTAAATTAAAACTATATTAATCAGGATTTAACGGGGAGTGGAGGCATATAAACGTAAAGAGAGAAATAATGCAGACTAGTGTGTGTATGTGTACCATGCTAATCAGTGGCTGACACAGCCAGCAGTGGGCCCCTGTGCAAAATATCAATTGTGGGGCCCCCTGACCCCGCTGCAAAAAATGGGCGTGGCTATAACCTGCGGCGCAAAAAATGGGTGTGGATAGAACCTGCGGCGCGTATCGCAGCGGCAAAAAATGGGTGTGGCAATGACCGGATAAGGGCGGAGCTAACTGTAATTTAAAGTGATCCTGGGGTGAGAGTGATATGGAGGCTGCCATATTTATTTCCTTTTAAACAATACTAGTTGCCTGGCGGCCCTGCTAATCTATTTGGCTGCAGTAATAAACTGAATTACACCAGCAACAAGCATGCAGCTTAATCTTCTCAGTTCTGACAATATTGTCAGAAACCCCTGACCTGCTGCATGCTTGTTCAGGGTCTATGGTTGAAAGAATAAGAGGCAGAGGACCAGAACGGCAACCAGGCAACTGGTATTGCTTAAAAGGAGAGAAATATGGCAGCCTCAATATTATTCTCACCTCAGGTTCCCTTGAAAAGTGCAACGCAAAGACAGTGGGCCCAAGTTTTGGTGACCCTTTCCCCAGAAAATTCACATAATTGTGCAGGTTTTCTCAAGAAAATACACATAATGTGAGCAGATTTGCCCAGAAAATACATTCAATCATGTCGGCAGATTTGCCAAGAAAATACATTCAATCATGTTGGCAGATATGCCCAGAAAATATGTGCAATGATGTCGACAGATATGTCCAGAAAATACGTGCAATGATGTCGGCAGATATGCCCAGAAAATACGTGCAATGATGTCGGCAGATATGCCCAGAAAATACGTGCAATGATGTCGGCAGATATGCCCAGAAAATACGTGCAATCATGTCAGCAGATATGCCCAGAAAATACAGGCAAACATGTCAGCAGATATGCCCAGAAAATACGTGCAATCACGTCGGCAGATATGCCCAGAAAATATGTGCAATCATGTCGGCAGATTTGCCCAGAAAACACATGCAATCATGTAGCAAATTTGCCCAGAACATACATGCAATCATGTGGCAGACCTGCCCAGAACATACACGCAATCATGTGGCAGACCTGCCCAGAACATACACCTGCTAAAATAAATAATAAAAAAAAACCATTTACTCACCTGCAGCAGCAGACCTCCTGTCCCAGCCTCCATCCGGCAGCTCCCATGGGTGGTTGGGTGGATAGGTAGCCTGGTGGGTGAGTGGGTAGGTAGCCTGGTGGGTAGGTAGGTAGGCAGCCGGGTGGGTAAGTAGGTAGCCCTTAGCCGGGTGGGTAGGTAGCCTGGTGGGTGGCTGGGTAGCCGGGTGGGTGGGTAGCCTGGTGGGTGGCTGGGTAGGCGGGTGGGTAGGTAGCCTGGTGGGTGGGTAGGTAGGTAGCTGGGTGGGTGGGTAGGTAGGTAGCCTGGTGGGTCTTTAGGTAGGTAGCCTGGTGGGTTGGTAGGTAGCCGGGTGGGTAGGTAGCCGGGTGGGTGGGTAGGTAGGTAGCCGGGTGGATGTTTAGGTAGCTGGGTGGGTGTGTAGGTAGCCGGGTGGGTGTGTAGGTAGCCGGGTAGGTAGCCGGGTGGGTGGTTAGGTAGCCGGGTGGGTGGTTGGGTAGCCGGGTGGGTGGTTAGGTAGCCGGGTGGGTAGGTAGCCGGCAGGGTGGGTAGGTAGCCGGGTGGGTGGTTAGGTAGCCGCGTGGGTAGGTAGCCGGGTGGGTGGTTAGGTATCCAGGTGGGTGGTTAGGTAGCCATGTGGGTGGGTAGCCGGGTGGGTGGTTAGGTAGCCGGGTAGGTAGCCATGTGGGTGGGTAGCCAGGTGGGTGGTTAGGTAGCCGGGTAGGTAGCCATGTGGGTGGGTAGCCAGGTGGGTGGTTAGGTAGCCGGGTGGGTGGTTAGGTAGCCGGGTAGGTAGCCATGTGGGTGGGTAGCCAGGTGGGTGGTTAGGTAGCCGGGTAGGTAGCCATGTGGGTGGGTAGCCAGGTGGGTGGTTAGGTAGCCGGGTGGGTGGTTAGGTAGCCGGGTAGGTAGCCATGTGGGTGGGTAGCCAGGTGGGTGGTTAGGTAGCCGGGTAGGTAGCCATGTGGGTGGGTAGCCAGGTGGTGGTAGGTAGCCGGGTAGGTAGCCATGTGGGTGGGTAGCCAGGTGGGTGGTTAGGTAGCCGGGTGGGTCGTTAGGTAGCTGGGTAGGTAGCCATGTGGGTGGGTAGCCAGGTGGGTGGTTAGGTAGCCGGGTAGGTAGCCATGTGGGTGGGTAGCCGGGTGGGTGGTTAGGTAGCCGGGTGGGTGGTTAGGTAGCCGGGTGGGTGGGTAGCCGGGTGGGTGGTTAGGTAGCCGGGTAGGTAGCCATGTGGGTGGGTAGCCTGGTGGGTGGTTAGGTAGCCGGATAGGTAGCCATGTGAGTGGGTAGCCAGGTGGGTGGTTAGGTAGTCGGGTAGGTAGCCATGTGGGTGGGTAGCCAGGTGGGTGGTTAGGTAGCCGGGTGGGTGGTTAGGTAGCCGGGTAGGTAGCCGGGTGGGTAGGTAGTCGGGTGGGTGTGTAGGTATCCGGGTGGGTAGGTAGCCGGGTGGGTGGTTAGGTAGCCGGGTAGGTAGCCGGGTGGGTGTGTAGGTATCCGGGTGGGTAGGTAGCCGGGTGGGTGGTTAGGTAGCCGGGTAGGTAGCCGGGTGGGTAAGGTAGCCTTTAGCTATCCGGGTGGGGGGCCCGACTCCTATCCTCCCTCCCTCACCTCGGGGGGCCCCCTCCCGCTATGCGCGGCGGCCGGCGGGAGAGCAGAAAATACAGGAATTCTCCGGGGCTGCAGCAGACGCTAGAGGCAGCTGCCGCTTGGTCTCCGATATGTCTCCAACTTTGTATACTGCTCGCTACTTCCTGTTTCAGTAGCGAGCAGTATACAGAGTTGAAGACAGGGGAGACCAAGCGGCAGCTGCCTCTAGCGTCTGCTGCAGCCCCGGAGACTTCCTGTATTTTCCGCTCTCCCGCCGCATGAGGGGGGGGGGCCCGAGGTGAGGGGGGAGGACAGTAATCGGGGCCCCCCAGGTTAAAAAAAAAAATTAAAAAAAAAAAACAGCAATACTTAATGGGCCCCTGAAGCAGCGGAACTTCAGGGGCCCTTGTGCGGCGGCACAGCCTGCACGGCCGTATGTCCGCCACTGATGCTAATACATGAACCGAAAGAAACGTGTAGGTTCATTTCTATGGTAGGGGAGAATGTTGTCTAATTACTTTTAGGGACACTTTGTCTAACTAACTGTGTTATAGGAGAAAACTCTGGCCCACATCCTGTATTACCACATACCACTTTTTTTTTTTTTTGGGGGGGGGGGTGCCACAGGTTTTCTTGCCTGGAGTGACAAAAGGGCTAGAGGCACCCCTGGTAAGAGCCTCTGTCGCCCATCTGAAGTGTCCGGCTTATGCGGAGGGGTATGCTATTGGCTGGATAGCAATGGATAACAATGCACACTTTGACAGGGCATCAGGGAGGCTTATGATCTATGGGCTGGCAGGCAGATTGATGGTAGCCTCTGTGCATCAGGTTTGTGCATTGCTCAGATTGCTCAATGCATCTTACTTATCAAAGTAAGAGAAAAAGATACAACATTGTTTTACTTTTCTTTTAAAGCAGAATATAACCCAGAATTTCTTTTTTGCTCTAGAAGATTATTTACAGCATATAATATGCTAACACAATGGTTTTTTTTAGTGAAACAGCATTCAAAGGGTTACACAGGGCTGACTCTTTCTTCTGCAGGGAGAACCTGCATCCGAACTGCTGTTAAGCTTATCTTGTGTACACATTCTTTACTTGATACATTTATGTAAACATTCTCTGGCTGTGAAGGACTTCAGTTGATGAGTCCTGGGGTGAAACACAGGTCAGAAATCACTGGTAACTGCATTCACAACATAATTACAACAGTTATGAATAAAATGCACCAGCAGCTTTAAAAATAAATTAAAGGGACTCCGAGCTCAAAAAAAAAAAGAAAGTTGTACTCACCATGGGCTTTCTCCAGCCCAGTGCTGGTCGGGAGGTCCCACGCCGGCGTCCTGGCTCCTCTCCTTCTCCCCGCTCCGGAATGGCTGGCAGGCCGCAGCCCGGGCGACACTCTCCCGAGTGTCGGGCTTCTTCTTCCGCATATGACGCGGATTACGTCACACGCCGGCCGCCTCGCGTCATCATGGCGGCCGGCGTGAAAGTACTGCGCATGCGCAAACAAAGCGCGCATGCGCAGTACTTTCACGCCGGCCGCCATGATGACGCGAGGCGGCCGGCGTGTGACGTAATCCGCGTCATATGCGGAAGAAGAAGCCCGACACTCGGGAGAGTGTCGCCCGGGCTGCGGCCTGCCAGCCATTCCGGAGCGGGGAGAAGGAGAGGAGCCAGGACGCCGGCGTGGGACCTCCCGACCAGCACTGGGCTGGAGAAAGCCCATGGTGAGTACAACTTTCTTTTTTTTTTTGTGCTCGGAGTCCCTTTAACTGAACTTTGGGAAGTTATAATAACTAAATAAATAATAACAGCAAATATGATAATTGTATGGGTTATAAAAAGTAGGAAAACACATTTTTGTCAAAAATGTTGTCAGAGTTTTAAACCGTTTTAATTTTGAATCTCATGTCCTTTCTCTTACTTTCATTTTTATCTCCAGGGCATCCCAGTTGTCCATTGATTGGTCCAATAAGAATAAGAATGTTCTGAGGGGGATTCATGCTGGACATCTCAAAAGATTAATAGGGAGGCCTGGTGGCAAATTCAACAAATTCAAAGGAGCATTTCGCTGGATATCCCTAGTCTTTCGGCTATTGCTGCAATACTAAGATTTTCTATTGGTGTATGTGCTGTGTCAATTTGAAAATTGTCCTTAAACTTACAGACTGCTGTAGAATATAGATATTGCTAATTTGTTACTGTGAGGCCAACTTCACACTGCAGATTGTCAGTGTGGTGGCCGCACCGCACACAACAGGCCTTCAGGGATTACTGCATTAGTACGCAGTAATCCCTTTAAATTATGGCAACAGCTAAACAGGAAGCTATGGGGAGGGGTTCCCCGGCTCCACACTCCCTCTCTTCGCCCCTCCCTCCTCTTTCCCCCCTCCATTACAGAAATTTATGGCAGCAGAAGCGGTCTTAGTAAAAACCCACCTCCTTCTAGGCTTCATGTGAGGTTCACTCACGTGCCCCCATTATAGTTAGCCAGGTATATCTGTTCCCAGTCACAGCAAAGCCCGCAATGCATTATTGGTAGCAAAAGGGTCAAACAGTTCACCAAAATAAATGGAAATAATAATTTTAAATTATTTTTATGGGCTTTTTAACTGAAAATCGACGTTTGGCATCCTTGGTAGGTAAGGCTGTAAGAAGAAGCCCAAGGTAGGTAAAAATCATTTAATTCCCAATTCTAATGGCACTTACAAGTTCATAAATGAAGGCCTGAGACTCAAGGCCAGGATTTCACTATAATGCTCTAAAATATAACTGGGACATGAATGATTTGCCCTGCTGCATGTGATCTGAAGTGAACTGTCAAAAGGTCAGTTCATAAATGTTCTGGAACCATACTTCAATGCATTGATACCTTTTTATGTCAAGCCTGGCCCCCTGCTTAAGCTGTATCAGAAATGGAGCCATGAGACTTCACATTAATTCATGCATGCTAGCAAAAGCTCCTACATGCTCTAATTAATTTTTATCTATACTTGACTTGTTGGGTGGGATATTCCTTACATTTCTTCAGTTTCTATGCTATGTGTAATTTTGGATACAGTACTCAGCCAGTAGCTGTCCCCACATCATCCTTATCAGTTGTGAAGAATCACCGGTTGGTCACTGCTAACGCTGAAAGGAAAAAAGGAGTAATTA
Organism: Hyperolius riggenbachi; assembly: GCF_040937935.1. NCBI lineage: Eukaryota > Metazoa > Chordata > Amphibia > Anura > Hyperoliidae > Hyperolius > Hyperolius riggenbachi. Next base: position 141,936,194 of record NC_090655.1, read on the forward strand.
TGTACTTGCTGTAAATGCTAAAGGATTACAGGGGCTCTCATTGGCTGAATGGAAGATATTAAGACTATGACTTTGACTGAGAGATGAAATGGGTCCCCAGTTCAGAACCTATTAAAAAAATGAAGTGCTAAATAAAAGATAAAAATCAAGGTAGTGGGTGCTATACCTTCCTCTCTCTGGGTCACTGGCTGGATTGCTGGATTTCTGACCATGACGGTGCTTTTCAAGCATGAGCATGGCTCTACTTCACCTGCACAAGTAAGTCCATGTCTGCAAAATAAGCCGGAGTGCAGGACTGGGCCGAGGCATAGGCTGGAGAGGCTCCAGCCTCAGGGCGCAGTGTAGGAGGGGGCGCACAATTCATTCAGCTGTCATTCCTAATTGTGTATGAAACAGAAAGAAATAGGAAAATGGGATACATAGCAGTGACTGCAAGCCAGATAACTAGATATTAAGGTGTTGGGGAGGTTGTGGGCCCTGTGGCCCTCTTAGTCTAATGGCAATCAGTGTGTGACGGCTGGGGTGGGAGGGATGGAGGGGCGCACTTCGGTGTCTCAGCCTTGGGTGCTGGAGGACCTTGTCCCTGCTCTGCCGGAGCGGCTCTATGCTACTGCACAGGCCTGGCCATGCTCATGTGGGTATGGAACAGCAGTGCACATGCATGAAGAGTCACAATCATCAGGAGCGTTTCAGGCAGCCGCAGAGGGTGGGAGGAAGGCTTGGGAAGCCTCTGCAGGATCCACAGGCTGCCTTTTAGGTATCTGTCCTTTGACCTGAGGTTCACTTTTAACTACGAACAAATATATGCCAGCTAACAGTAAAACAGAGCTATTTAGAGAGAGATGAGATTTGTGGCTTAATTGATATTTAAAGGGAACCAGAGGCCCCAGAAAAAAGATTTTATACATACCTGGGGCTTCCTCCAGCCCCATACGCATGGATCGCTCCCACGCCGCCGTCCTCTGCTGCCTGGATCCGCTGGTACCGAGTCCCGTCATGGCCGCCAGTCGGCCAATCGGAAGGCTGACGCGGCCAATAGTCCGCATCAAATGGAGCTCCCTCCATGTACGTACGCGTGCGGCTGCCTACTGCGCAGCCGCATGCGTACGGGTATGGAGGGAGCCCCTGTGATGCGGACAATTGGCCGTGTCCGCCGGTAGTGACGGGACCCGGTACCGCCGATCCAGGAAGCGGAGGATGGCGGCGTGGGAGCGATCCAGGCTTACTTGTTTAAGTTGAATAATGTAATTTTTTTGTATTATTTATAAATCTTGTTATTGCAATGGATAATTTTTCTTTGCTAGTTAACTTCAATAAAAATGTTTTGAACAATTCCAGTTGCTTAATGCAGTATTACACCCTGACATAATATTCATTAAAAATGCATTTTCCTACTTTTTATAACCCATACAGATATCATATTTGCTTGTATGCACAAATATTATTATTCATTTAGAAAATTACAAGTTCCCAAAATATGTTTATTTGCTCTGAAAGCTGTCATTGCATTTTATTCATAGCTGCAGTATTATATACAGCATTGTAATGTACCCAGTGATTTCTAAGCTGTCTCCGATTTTCACAGGTTAGAGTTTCAGCACTACCAGAGAATGTTTACATTTCTCTCTTGCTACAATTAAGTAAACACAAGATAATGTTATCACCTCTTTGGATGCGGATGTTACTGCAGGGAGCTTTCTATTGAAAAACGAAGTGCTGTGTTTAACTGTTTGAATGTTCTTCTGCTAGTGCGTGTTTATGACATGTTGTGGGTGGAGTGAACTGTAATGTAACTGAGGCAGTGGGCCAGAGTTTCCTCCCAAAACACAGATAGGCAAAGTGAGCCTAAATGTAATTAGGCAATGTTCCCCAAACACATAAGAAAGCAGTGTTCCCACGATGATGTGGTGATATGGGAGATTTGCATCATGGATGTCAGTCCATGACAGGACTATGTACTCTGTAAAGAGTTGTATAAGATGTCAGTACTACATAAATGCATAATAATGATATGGCAGGACATTAGACTTTGACTATGGCCGGGATTAGATTGTGAGCTCCGCCAAGGACATGACTACATTCTCTATAAAGTGCTGCCTCAGATGTCAGTGCTATATAAATACATAATAATATCGTAGGACATTAGACTATGACTATGGTAGGATTAGATTGTGTGCAAAATCTGCAGAAGCTGCTGATGCTAGAGTATTAGCATACCATTTAATAATCATGAGCCTTCAAAATGTCAAATGCTGCCACAATAACCCTAAAGTAGCAAATGCAGTCTCTATGACCTTAAAATAATAAGTGCAGCAACCATTACCTCTGACACATGAATTGCAATAACCATTACCTCCGACAAATGAAATGCAACAGCCGTTACCTCTGACACATGAAATGCAGCTGTAAACAATTACTCCGACTCTGCAAACGGTAAGTGAGGCAAACATTAACTCCCATACATGTTAAAATGCAGTACATTATGAGCTATGTAGTGTCAGGAGGAGGGCCCCTCAGATTCAGGACCCTGGTGCAGTCCCAACCTCTGCATCCCCTATTATATGGTACTGGGTTTTAGACTTCTATATGCATGGCATTCACATCTATCTCCTTGAAAAGGAAACAGGATAGTTCAGCTTATTCAGCCTGAACTTTTGAATAACAATTTCTTATTCAATACATAAGTTTATCCTGTATAGGCCGAAAAAGCTATACTTTCAGCTTGAACCTAAATTTACAATTCCATATCAGAACATAAAACAGATTAAACTCATCCTGTAAATCATGAATAATAATGCAAGCCCTGCATTGTATTTTCCAGCAGTACCAGCTTTAAGCATACATTAGTCTAGGAACAGGCAGTACACATTCAAAAAATTCATAGCATTCTGGAGAGCCCTCTAGCACACATACAACTAGCTCTATTATCATATGGTACATAGGATAGGAGAACATACCGGCTGGTCCCGCTTGATAGTGCCTGGCAATTATACACAAGGTGCTAGGAGGAGGGGGAGGGAGAGATCCTAACTAATCACAGGCTGACTTACAAGCTCTGGGCCAGTGAGCCTTGACCAATGGCAGGTGAGTTTTCATGGGCAAGGAAGAGTCTCTGTGCTATAAGGCCGCACTTGTCATTTTGCAGAGACAGTGAGAAGCAGATATTAGCCGATTGCTTAGCCTTGTCAACAAGGACCAGTCTGATGGCAACATACAGAGAAGAGATCACCGGTCAGAGGGGTGGGCAGTAGGTGGAGCATTTTTAGCCACTTAGAATCCCGTGGCTGAGACCCCGGTGGCCAAAAGCGGGACATAGCCTGGGACACATTGCAGCCTGGGACAGGGGACCCTGAACCTGGGACTTGTGCCAGGTAAAATGAAACATCTGGGTAGGGTAGTTTAGGGTACAAGAGTATTTTTTTTTTACCTTTACATTGTGCTTTATCAATGAATTGGCTGTCTGGGCAGCAATTTGAAGTAGAAGTTTAGTTTCCCTTCAGCACTTATTAGATAGGTATACATACAACATCTTGAATTTTTTGAATGACCAGTATGGTCCAATATACACCATTATAGGTCAAGGTGATACCATTAACATCTTTATTCCTTGAGCAGAATATTTTAGCTACATACATCCAGCATTGTTGTTCTATCAGACTGAAGAACAAAAGTTATGTAGGACATATACTGTAATATGTTCATGAGGTTTACAGGTCTAGTATTTCCCAAATGATCTGAATAATTTACAATTCAAATTGAAATTGCTAGCTGAAGAGATAATAGCAGATGCTTGGTACACACAGTGACAGCACTATCAACCTGTCATCCTTAAGCAGATGGCTTAGAAAAGGCAATGTGAGGCCGAAAGAAGCCATCACATTATATCATTTTAAAGAAAAATATATGATAGCATCTAAAGCCGAAAAAGTTCAACATTGTGGGAATTTAATAATGAGACCAAATAGCACTTTTTTACGACACTGTTATTAAATTATATGTCTTCATTGCTTCTGACCCTTCTACATGTATGAGAGTATAATTTCCATCAACCATGATGTTCACATTGGGCGTGATGCACTAAACTCTGGTAGAGTTAACGTGTGCAGAAAGCACATGGCAATTTTACACTTACTAGGGGAGCACAGGCCATTAAATTATCAGCGCCACCTCTGTTACTGGGTTAACACGTACATTGTTATGGCAATGTGGGGGGTAACGTGCGTTAATACGTTAAAGCATGGGGCGCTGATGTGCTAATGGCAGAAAGGGGGATTTTGGGCACCTGCTAGCACCGGAAGTTTGGGTGCCGCTATATGCATAGCAGCAATGAGGGGAAATTTGGGGGCATGCGGCGGGCGCCCAAAGTTCCCATCAATGCTGATATTTCAATGGGGGCCTATTGCGTCACACCTGAAAAATTGTGGGTTTTTTTTGTAATTGTCTGTGGGGGGTGGTTAAGGTTAGCCGGGGGTGGTCATGAGCTGCAGGGGTGGGTTGTTAAGCTGATATGGAGTCTGCCATATTTATTTCCTTTTAAACAATACCAGTTACCTGGCAGCCCTGTTGATCTATTTGGCGGCAGTAGTGTCTGAATCACACCAGAAACAAGCATGCAGCTAATATTGTCAAATCTAACAATAATATCAGAAACACCTGATCTTCTGCATCTACTACTTGTTCATGGCAGTAATAATAATAATGGCAGTATTTGTATAGCGCCTTTCTCCTGTCGGACTCAAAGCGCTTGCGAGGCAGCCACTAGAGCGCACTCAGTAGGCAGTAGCAGTGTTAGGGAGTCTTGCCCAATGAACTCCTTACTGAATTACTGGCTTACTGAACAGGCAGAGCCGAGATTCGAACCCAGGTCTCCCATGTCAGAGGCAGAGCCCTTAACCAGTACACCATCCAGCCACTGCTGTAAAAGTATTAGAGGCAGAGGATTAGCAGGCTAGCCAGGCAACTGGTATTACTGGTATTACTTACTTCAACAATCATATATTAGAAAGGAGGAATCTTCACAACAGTCTTCAGGAACAAAGTAGCAAGTTTACTGTCCCATTACACACACATGCAATAAAGATCTGACCAAATGGCTGACGATCGTCCGCGGGGCCCTGGAGTCCCCTTTGTTAGGCATAGGACAGAAAAAACATGTACACCTCATCGTGCAAATACACACAATAAATAGACACTGCTGTGCAACCTCATACCACCAAACAGGGCTGATCAAACAATCAGAAAGCCGTTAGTGATGTAATGGAAAAAAAAACATTAGTGATGTAATGGAAAAAAACCCTTACGTCACCGGGCAATGTCTTGCTGTTCTGCCATTCAAACCAAGTAAAACGAGTGTCTTGCAAAGGTGGAGGAATGGTCTGAACAGACTCACAGTCCCTCTACACCAATTGAAGTGTTCTGTGCGGCGGGGAGGAGTGCCAACATAGTCTCCATCACAGACTCCTGTCAGGAGCTCATGATATGTGCAGGCAAGCGTGGCATCATGCTGTGATGTTATAATGCTGCTGCACAAATGTTATGGAGCTGTCAGGGAAAGGCAGGGATCACTCCCTCGTCACGGAGGTTGGGCGATGTGGACGAATTTTCGCATCACGCCTGCACCAAGCATATGTCCACGCTGCCAAGTCGTCGCGATGCGGAAACACATCCGCATGACGTCCGCACATCATCATCATTGCCAACAATACATCCGGATGCATCAACAATATCATCACCTAGATGCCAATTTGGTAGTCAGAGTGACACACACTCATTCGCTGCTGAAAAACAGACACTATGCACTAATGTCAGCGAGGTAGGGGTAAACATGATTAAAGACATCCTGCTCTCTGTCACAAAGCTGTCATTGCAATTAGAATTTAATATACACAAGTAATGCAAAAACAATGCAAAATTGATGCAAAAACATGCAAACAATGCAATGCAAAATTATGCAAAACTATGCAAAGTTATGTAAACTAACAAGAAGTCTCAAGCTCAGCAAATGCAAGATACGGTACAAATGGACAACAATATGTTGTCATCCCTCATTGAGGTAAGTTTTTTTCCATTACATCACTAATGTTTTTTTTCCATTACAACACTAACGGTTTTCTTGTGTTTACTTGCACGAAGGTGTACATATTTCTTCTGTCCTATGCCTTTACAAAGGGGACCCCAGGGGCTCTGAAACGATTGTCGGCCATTTGGTCAGATCTTTATAGCGTGTGTGTAATGGGAAAATAAACTTGCTACTTTGATCCTGAAGACTGTTGTGCAGATTCCTCCTTTCTAATACTGGATTTTCACTGCCTTGGAATCCTGCACCAGCTGATCCACACACTAAGGTTTTTTTTGTTTCCTTAAAGAGGATCTGTAACCTCAAAAAATCCCCTGGGGGGTACTCACCTCGGGTGGGGGAAGCCTCCTGATCCTAATGAGGCTTCCCACGCCGTCCTCTGTCCCACGGGGGTCTCGCTGCAGCTCTCCGTGCAGCCGTGACATAATATTTACCTTCCTGGCTCCTGCGCAGGCGCTCTGACGGCTGTCGGCTCCGAACTACACAGAAATACCCGATCGCCGTCGGGTCTGCTCTACTGCGCAGGCGCAAGTTTCCGGCGCCTGCGCAGTAGAGCGGACCCGACTGAGATCGGGTATTTCCGTGTAGTTCGGAGAGGAAAGCAGCCACAGCGCCCCCGCTGGAGCCAGCAAAGGTAAATATTGAAATTACAGTCGGGCCTGTCGCCGGCTGTTCAGAGGGCTGCAGCGAGACCCCCGTGGTACAGAGGACGGCGTGGGAAGCCTCATTAGGATCTGGAGGCTTCCCCCACCCGAGGTGAGTACCCCCCAGGGGATCTTTTTCATGTTACAGAGTCTCTTTAAACAATTATGACATAGTCAAACTGCCAGCCATTTTTTTGTAAATGTCCTTGCCAGGAAGTACTTTGAAAATGTGCAAAGGAAACACATAGAATTCCCCATGGGGATATATTGTAGTACAAAGCCTGTTATGTTTCAGAATGACCTGATTAATAACATTGGCGAAAAATGTTTATCTTATACACATGTATATACATGTACTCTAAATGTTGTAGCTTTTCCTCATAGTGGTGCTTTAACCTCCCTGGCATTCAATTTCCCCAGGATTTCTGTGCAAAAAGTGGTTCAATTCATTTTCATAACCTTTTTTCCTGTAACTTACCAAAATGTGTCAAGCAAAGGTCTAGTACACATTTTGAATAAAATAAAATCAAAACTAAATTTTAAAATTTAAATCTGATCGGGACACAGTGATTTGGCTCGATGATGTCACCAAGCTGTCACGGTGTCCCAAACAGAGGAGAAGACTGGAGCTGCAGCAGCAGAGATGAGGTGCGAATGTGAGACAGATAGGCTCGAGAGGCTCCGTAAGTATTTACAGTGCAGGGCCAGGGATCGCTACACAGAGGGAAGGGGGGGACAAAGTGCCAGGGATCGCTGAACAAAAGGGAACCACGCTGGCTGCAGACATGGGGAAGAAGGAGGGGGTATGCATCTGCAACTTCTCTTTTCTGCTGGCTCCCGATCACACAAGGGCTTCCCCAGGACGACTGAATGCCTGTTGGCACGTGTGGGTAGCGTAGATTGATGCCCATAGTGTGCTGGTAGGCATTCAGCAATCTTAGAGAATCCCTTTTAAAGAAAACCTGAACTGAAAATTAAAACTCAAAATAAGCATACACAAGTCATACTTGCCTTCCATGTAGTCTACTCCTCAGTGTCTTTTTCCTGTCCCGCGTCCTGTTTGTTCACTGTGAACAAGGGAATTTTCCGTCCTCCATTTTGAAAATGGTTATTACCTATAACAGCTTTCTGGTCAGCACACAGTTAAACTGTAACATCGCCCACTTGAGCCATAGGGAAACATGGACATTACCTGGTACATCAGTTTTCCTCTAAGCTATAACTGACAGCAACTGATATTTTACTGACAGCAACTGATATATTTCAGATCTGACAAAATATTGTCAGAACTGGAAGGGATTATTGTCAGAAGAAACTGGTGAGCTTCTGAGAGGAACTGATGGCAAGGTAACTATGTAATGTTCATTTGAAGTTACCTCATGTGTTTATTTAAAATATTTTTACTAAGTACAGGTTCTCTTTAACCTCCCTGGCGTTCTATTAAAATTGCCAGGGAGGCTGCGGGAGGGTTTTTTTTAAATTAAAAAAAAACTATTTCATGCAGCCAACTGAAAGTTGGCTGCATGAAAGCCCACTAGAGGGCGCTCCGGATCCGCACTTTCGATCGCCTCCGGCGATCAAAAGTAACAAGGAAGGCCGCAATGAGCGGCCTTCCTTGTTTCGCTTTCCTCGTCGCCATGGCGACGAGCGGAGTGACGTCATGGACGTCAGCCAACGTCCTGACGTCTGCCGCCTCCGATCCAGCCCTTAGCGCTGGCCGGAACTGTTTGTTCCGGCTGCGCTGGGCTCGGGCGGCTGGGGGGACCCTCTTTCGCCGCTGCTCGCGGCGGATCGCCGCAGAGCGGCGGCGATCAGGCAGCACACGCGGCTGGCAAAGTGCCGGCTGCGTGTGCTGCTTTTTATTTGATAGAAATCAGCCCAGCGGGGCCTGAGGAATCCTCCTGAGCAGGTTACCCCGAGCTGAGCTCGGGATAACCGGCAAGGGGGTTAAGTAAAAAAAAGTGGAGCCAGTGGAGGAGATAAGCTAGAAATCTTCCTGGCTGCAAGGACGAGTGTAGCTCGTCCTTACCACTTTCAGCATTTTTTTACTGGACGAGTTACACTCGTCCTGACTCCTTACCGATAGGGAGGTTAATGAGATCAGTCTTTTGGGAGGAGCTCATTATAAGCCATGATTTCACTGCATATATTGGTGTGTTAAAGAAAACCTGTACTGAAAATAAAAGTCAAAATAGGCATACACAAGTCATACTTACCTTCCATGTAGTCTACTCCTCAGTGTCTTTCTCCATTCCTGCGTCCTATTTGTTCGCTATGATCAAGGGAATTTTCCGTCCTCCATTTTGAAAACAGCGATTACCCCATAACAGCTTTCTGGTCAGCACACAGTTAAACTGTAACATCGCCCACTTGAGCCATAGGGAAACATGGACATTGCCTGGTACATCAGTTTTCCTCTCAGCTATAACTGACAGCAACTGATATTTTACTGACAGCAACTGATATATTTCAGATCTGACAAAATATTGTCAGAACTGGATGGGATTATTGTCAGAAGAAAATGGTGAGCTTCTGAGAGGAACTGATGGCAAGGTAACTGTGTAATTTTCATTTGAAGTTACCTCATGTGTTTATTTTAAATATTTTTACTCAGTACAGGTTCTCTTTAAGAATGCTGTTTAAGAAATCTGTTAATTGTTTACATAGCACTAGCTTGAAAGGTTTATACAATTTATTTTTTGCTACTTTTAGCTTTTTCATGCATTCATTAACATCTTCCACTTTGAATGGATTGTAGAAGTGTTGCAGTTCTTCTCCTGCAGATATTTCATTAAACATGACCTCTGAGTGGTTATCAAAGGGAATGTCTTGTCCTGGTAGAACAGAGATATAATTTTTCCTCGATTTCTAGTGCATTGCACAGAGCATTGCCATTCCCACTAATAGCACTTGAATGTGATTTGGTTTCCTATCTGTACAAGACATATTGTATTTAAAAGGATTTCCACAAATGTATTACCTTTAGCCTATGACATGAACGGACTAAAGAGTAGAGTTGGGCCGAACGGTTCGCCTGCGAACGGTTCCATGCGAACTTCAGTGGTTCGCGTTCGCGTCCCGCAGGCGAACCTTTGCGGAAGTTCGGTTCGCCCCATAATGCACATGGAGGGTCAACTTTGACCCTCTACATCACAGTCAGCAGGCCCAGTGTAGCCAATTAGGCTACACTAGCCCCTGGAGCCCCACCCCCCCTTATATAAGGCAGGCAGCGGCGGCCATTAAGGCCACTCGTGTGCCTGCATTAGTCAGAGTAGGGCGAGCTGCTGCAGACTGTCTCTCAGGGAAAGATTACCTGTTCTGTGAACCCACCACTGCATACCTGTGCTGTGAACCCACCACTGCATACCTGTGCTGTGAACCCACCACTGCATACCTGTTCTGTTCAGTGGACCCGCCACTGTATACCTGTTCATTGAACCCACCACTGCATACCTGTGCTGTGAACCCACCACTGCATACCTGTGCTGTGAACCCACCACTGCATACCTGTGCTGTGAACCCACCACTGTATACCTGTTCTGTTTAGTGAACCGCCACTGTATACCTGTTCTGTTTAGTGAACCCGCCACTGCATACCTGTTCTGTTCAGTGAACCCACCGCATCAGTGCGCATACCTGTTCTGTTCAGTGGACCCGCCACTGCATACCTGTTCTGTTTAGTGAACCGCCACTGTATACCTGTTCTGTTTAGTGAACCGCCACTGTATACCTGTTCTGTTTAGTGAACCCGCCACTGCATACCTGTTCTGTTCAGTGGACCCGCCACTGCATACCTGTTCTGTTTAGTGAACCCGCCACTGCATACCTGTTCTGTTCAGTGGACCCGCCACTGTATACCTGTTCTGTTTAGTGAACCCGCCACTGCATACCTGTTCTGTTCAGTGGACCCACCGCATCAGTGCGCATACCTGTGCAGTTAAGTGAACCCGCCACTGCATACCTGTTCTGTTCAGTGAACCCACCGCATCAGTGCGCATACCTGTGCAGTTAAGTGAACCCGCCACTGCATACCTGTTCTGTTCAGTGAACCCACCGCATCAGTGCGCATACCTGTGCAGTTAAGTGAACCCGCCACTGCATACCTGTTCTGTTCAGTGGACCCACCACTGCATACCTGTTCTGTTTAGTGAACCGCTACTGTATACCTGTTCTGTTTAGTGAACCCGCCACTGCATACCTGTTCTGTTTAGTGAACCCGCCACTGCATACCTGTTCTGTTCAGTGGACCCACCACTGCTTACCTGTTCTGTTTAGTGAACCGCCACTGTATACCTGTTCTGTTTAGTGAACCCGCCACTGCATACCTGTTCTGTTCAGTGAACCCACCGCATCAGTGCGCATACCTGTTCTGTTCAGTGGACCCGCCACTGCATACCTGTTCTGTTTAGTGAACCGCCACTGTATACCTGTTCTGTTTAGTGAACCGCCACTGTATACCTGTTCTGTTTAGTGAACCCGCCACTGCATACCTGTTCTGTTCAGTGAACCCACCGCATCAGTGCGCATACCTGTTCTGTTCAGTGGACCCGCCACTGCATACCTGTTCTGTTTAGTGAACCGCCACTGTATACCTGTTCTGTTTAGTGAACCGCCACTGTATACCTGTTCTGTTTAGTGAACCCGCCACTGCATACCTGTTCTGTTCAGTGGACCCGCCACTGCTTACCTGTTCTGTTTAGTGAACCGCCACTGTATACCTGTTCTGTTTAGTGAACCCGCCACTGCATACCTGTTCTGTTCAGTGAACCCACCGCATCAGTGCGCATACCTGTTCTGTTCAGTGGACCCGCCACTGCATACCTGTTCTGTTTAGTGAACCGCCACTGTATACCTGTTCTGTTTAGTGAACCGCCACTGTATACCTGTTCTGTTTAGTGAACCCGCCACTGCATACCTGTTCTGTTCAGTGAACCCACCGCATCAGTGCGCATACCTGTTCTGTTCAGTGGACCCGCCACTGCATACCTGTTCTGTTTAGTGAACCGCCACTGTATACCTGTTCTGTTTAGTGAACCGCCACTGTATACCTGTTCTGTTTAGTGAACCCGCCACTGCATACCTGTTCTGTTCAGTGGACCCGCCACTGCATACCTGTTCTGTTCAGTGGACCCGCCACTGTATACCTGTTCTGTTCAGTGGACCCACCGCATCAGTGCGCATACCTGTGCAGTTAAGTGAACCCGCCACTGCATACCTGTTCTGTTCAGTGAACCCACCGCATCAGTGCGCATACCTGTGCAGTTAAGTGAACCCGCCACTGCATACCTGTTCTGTTCAGTGGACCCGCCACTGCATACCTGTTCTGTGAACCCGCCACTGTATACCTGTTCTGTTCAGTGAACCCACCGCATCAGTGCGCATACCTGTGCAGTTAAGTGAACCCACCTACCTACGTGAGTGCACGCAGTGTGATATACCACTCCGTGCATACCCGATATGGACAAAACAGGTAGAGGAAGAGGTAGTGGCAGAGCCAGAGGAAGGCCACCCGGCAGGTCTGCGCGAGGTCGTGTAAATGTAATTTCGTGTGGACCTGGCCCACAGTACAGTGCTCGGAAGAAGGCACGTCCCATCACCTCCCAAGATTGTCAGGACGTGGTTGAGTATTTAGCGACACAGAACACCTCATCTTGCTCAGCCACCAGTGCTACTACTAGCACCACTTCCGCTGCATTTGACACTTCGCAAGAATTATTTAGTGGTGAAATCACTGATGCACAGCCATTGTTGTTACAGCCAGATGAATTTTCACCAGCTCATATGTCTGAGTTACGCGGCAACATTATGGATGTAACGTGTAAGGAGGATGAAGGACCTACTGATGTTGGTGCATGTTTGGATTTGTCTGAGGCAAGCGAAGCTGGGCAGGATGATTACGATGATGACGATGATAGGGATCCACTGTATGTACCCAATAGAGGAGATGAAGAGGGGGACAGTTCAGAGGGGGAGTCAGAGAGTAGGAGGAGGAGAGAAGTTGCTGAAAGAAGCTGGGGCAGCTCTTCGTCAGAAACCGCTGGTGGCAGTGTCCGGCACCATGTATTGCCACCTATGTACAGCCAGCCAACTTGCCCTTCAGCATCAGCTGCTGAGGTCCCCATAGTGCCCACATCCCAGGGTGGCTCAGCGGTGTGGAAATTTTTTAATGTGTGTGCCTCAGATCGGACCAAAGCCATCTGCTCGCTCTGCCAACAAAAATTGAGCCGTGGAAAGGCCAACACTCACGTAGGGACAAGTGCCTTACGAAGGCACCTGGAGAAAAGGCACAAACAGCAATGGGATGGCCACCTGAGCAAAAGCAGCAGCAGCACACAAAAGCAAAGCCACCCTCCTTCTCCTCTTCCTCCTCCATCAGGTGCATTATCTGCTTCTGCCGCTTTCTCCCTTCCACCTTCACAGGCACCCTCCTCCACTCCGCCTCTGCCCTTGAGCGCTTCCTGCTCCTCTGCCCACAGCAGCAGTCAGGTGTCCGTGAAGGAAATGTTTGAGCGGAAGAAGCCAATTTCGGCCAGTCACCCCCTTGCCCGCCGTCTGACAGCTGGCGTGGCGGAACTGTTAGCTCGGCAGCTGTTACCATACCGGCTGGTGGACTCTGAGGCCTTCCGTAAATTTGTGGCCATCGGAACACCGCAGTGGAAGATGCCAGGCCGCACTTATTTTTCGAGAAAGGCCATACCCCAACTGCACCGTGAAGTTGAGAGGCAAGTGGTGTCATCTCTTGCGAAGAGCGTTGGGTCAAGGGTACACCTGACCACGGATGCCTGGTCTGCCAAGCACGGGCAGGGCCACTACATTACCTACACAGCCCATTGGGTGAACCTGGTGGTGAACGATGGCAAGCAGGGCGCAGCGGACCAAATTGTGACACCTCCACGGCTTGCAGGCAGGCCTCCTGCCACCTCCTCTCCTCCTGCTACATGCTCTTCGCTGTCCTCCTCCTCCTTGGCTGAGTGGCAGTTCTCCTCTCCAGCTACACAGCCCCAGCTCCGCAGGGCCTATGCTGCATGCCAGGTACGACGGTGTCACGCCATCTTAGACATGGCTTGTCTCAAAGCGGAGAGTCACACTGGAGCAGCTCTCCTGGCTGCTCTTAAGAAACAGGTGGATGAGTGGCTGACCCCGCACCACCTGGAGATAGGCAACGTGGTGTGCGACAACGGCAGCAATCTGCTTGCCGCTTTGCATATGGGGAAGCTGACACACATACCCTGCATGGCACATGTCATGAATCTAGTGGTTCAAAGATTTGTGGCAAAGTACCCTGGCTTAGCGAATGTCCTGAAGCAGGCCAGGAAGTTCTGTGGGCATTTGAGGCGGTCTTACACAGCCATGGCACGCTTTGCGGAAATTCAGCGCAAAAACAACATGCCGGTGAGACGCCTCATTTGCGATAGCCCGACTCGCTGGAACTCGACCCTGCTCATGTTCTCCCGCCTGCTAGAACAGAAGAAAGCCGTGACCCACTACCTCTACAACTGGAGTAGAATGAAACAGTCTGGGAAGATGGGGATGTTCTGGCCCGACAACTGGACACTGATGGAGAATGCATGCAGGCTCATGCGGCCGTTTGAGGAGGTGACCAACCTGGTGAGCCGCAGTGAGGGCACCATCAGCGACTTAATTCCCTACGCTTACTTCTTGGAGCGTGCTGTGCGTAGAGTGGCGGATGAAGCTGCGAATGAGCGTGACCAGGAACCGTTACGGCAGGAACAGGCATGGGACCAATTTTCATCAGACCCAGCTGTTTCCTCAACACCTGCGGCAGCACAGAGGGGGGAGGAGGAGGAAGAAGAGAAGTCGTGTGCAGAAGACGAATCAGACTCAGAGGATGATGAGCAAGGTGTTTCTTTGGGGGAGGAGGAGGAGGAGGGGACAGCGGCAGGAGAACAACCTCAGCAGGCATCGCAAGGGGCTTGTGCTGCTCAACCTTCCCGTGGTATTGTTCGCGGCTGGGGGGAGGAGGTTGACTTACCTGACGTCACTGAGGAAGAGCAAGAGGAGATGGAGGGTACTGGATCCGACTTTGTGCAGATGTCGTCTTTTATGCTGTCCTGCCTGTTGAGGGACCCCCGTATAAAAAACCTCAAGGGGAATGAGCTGTACTGGGTGGCCACACTACTAGACCCTCGGTACAGGCACAAAGTGGCGGACCTGTTACCAACTCACCGGAAGGTGGAAAGGATGCAGCACATGCAGAACCAGCTGTCAACTATGCTTTACAATGCCTTTAAGGGTGATGTGACGGCACAACGCCAGCAAGGTACCACTGCCACTAATCCTCCTCCCGTGTCCACGCAGTCAAAGACAGGACGCTCCAGCGATCTCATGGTGATGTCGGACATGCGGACGTTCTTTAGTCCAACGCCTCGCCGTAGCCCTTCCGGATCCACCCTCCACCAACGCCTGGAACGGCAGGTAGCCGACTACCTGGCCTTAAGTGTGGATGTAGACACTGCTGTGAACAGCGATGAGGAACCCTTGAACTACTGGGTGCGCAGGCTTGACCTGTGGCCAGAGCTGTCCCAATTTGCCATCCAACTTCTCTCCTGCCCTGCCGCAAGCGTCCTCTCAGAAAGGACCTTCAGCGCAGCTGGAGGCATTGTCACAGAGAAGAGAAGTCGCCTAAGTCACAAAAGTGTTAAGTACCTCACCTTTATCAAAATGAATGAGGCATGGATCCCGGAGGGCTGCTGCCCGCCCCTAGACTAAGTCAGTCCCCGCACATACAGCATCTCTGCCTGCACGCCGTGTGACTGGCTGCCTGGCCTGCCCCAAGAAGACTAAGTCGCTCCCAGTCCCTCCACACAGCATGTCTGCCTGCAGGCCGCTTGACTACCTTCTCCGCCACCACCAACAGGGTCCGGGACTCCAGGCGGATTGCTGAATTTTTTAGGCCGCTGCTAGCAGCGGCCGCTGTAATAATTTTTCGGGTGCGTGTACATGACTGCCTAATTTTTCTGGCTGCACTGCGGGCAGCTGCAACAACAAAAGAAAAGGCATGTACATGCGCCCATTCCCCTTCGTGATCATTACCTTGCCGTGGTGAAGGGGCTTGCGTATCACAATGGAGCAATGACCGGCGCCTAGATGAGTGTCTCGGGGGGCACACCCACGATAATAAGGTCGTTGCCTCATTGTGGTCAGACCAAATTTGATCAGCTGGACAGTCACTGTTCTGTCATTCAGCTACATCAGCCAGATGACCATAAAGCCACTTTAAACTGTAAAGCCACCAAAACCTGCACTCTCGCCATGGTGCGCACCAGTAAAGCACGGCCGTCACTACACAAACAGCTGTTTGCGGTGCGTTACACGATGAGTTTGGTGTGTCAGTGTGAAGCAGTACCTTAATTACACTACCTGATTGATGTATACACATGCAAGATGTTTGAAAGCACTTTAGGCCTGTCATTTAGCATTCAATGTGATTTCTGCCCTTAAAACGCTGCTTTGCGTCAAATCCAGATTTTTCCCGGGGACTTTTGGCATGTATCCCACTCCGCCATCCCCCCCTCCAGGTGTTAGACCCCTTGAAACATCTTTTCCATCACTTTTGTGGCCAGCATAATTATTTTTTTTTTCAAAGTTCGCATCCCCATTGAAGTCTATTGCGGTTCGCGAACTTTAACGCGAACCGAACCTTTCGCGAAAGTTCGCGAACCCGGTTCGCGAACCGAAAATCGGAGGTTCGGCCCAACTCTACTAAAGAGACCATTAAAATCCCCCCACACGCTGCCACCCCAAAGTCTACTACTAAATGTGTAGCATTGATTACTCCCACCTCCTAAGTTACTGCCACCTTCTTACAGTGCTTGAGACTGGAGATTCATTGCATGAAGACATGTACTGTAACTTTGAATTTTGAAAATGTTACCAACTGACTTGGAGAAAAAATATTTTATAATGAGACAAAAATGGCTGCAATTGCCACTATGGGCCATATCCTATTCAAAGTGATAAGTAGCTTGCGAGCTACTTACCACTTTGCCATCGCAAGATGATCACCGGTAAATCCTATTGCCTTTTAACTCGTGCGATGACTGATCGTTAGGGAGCATTACTCAGGCAAAAGCCTGAGTGATGCTTCCATGTCCCGGGCAATGGGGAGCGAGGTGTTGCGCTGTGGTGCTGTCCTTCAGCGCCATGGCACTGCTGCCTTCTCCCCAGAGATGCATGTGCACCCGCAGAACAGAGGCTGCCATCTTCTGCCTCATCTGGGGGTCTCCTTTAATAAGGATAAGCCCTGAGCTCCCCGTTGGGCCGTCCACACATCGGCAAATCGAACCGTAGCTGAGGCAGGCACTCCTGGCCAATTTACCAGCATCTCCAAGATATGTAGTAAAGCAGTCGGCACCGTCTTAAATTGCTATTATTTATTCAGCTTAGTCATGTAAATACACAACGTTTTGGAGCGCAGCTCCTTTCTCAAGTGATGACTGTCTGATAACGCTAACAAACATATGTCTATTTTATACCAATTCACATGCCCTAATCACACCCCTGGACTCAAAAAGAACCAATCACTGCTCTCAACATAGAGCGGACCTGATGGGGAACGCATGTATCATGTACTGGGCCAATGGGTGAGCGTCAAAAACACCATGTGATGTGGGAAGGAGGATGCGGAAAAAAAGACGGGTCACACGGATGCACACTTTCTCCGCCCGTCCACGTCACATGCTCCACCCCCAAGTATGCGGACCTGATGGGGAACAGGACTCCTCTATGTCACCGCCGACGTAGGTCAGCGGGACGCCGCCCATACTACACTCCCATCCGCCAGCCAGCCACTCACTAGACTCACCCACCCTCCCCGACGTTACCCCATCCCCATGGCAACAAATCAACCAGCATCTCCAATGAACAACAGCTGCCCCTCACCACAAGTGCTCCCACCGCCTAATTTAAGAACTCACCAGTGCTAATCCCTGGCCAATTTGGCAAGGATATGGCCTTACACCAGTTAAAAAAAACAGGTTTCGCCAATTTTGATAACCTCTATGGAGGATTCATTCAGTCCAAATGAATATATTTTCCAGGATAATTTACAAGTATCCAGCTCAAAAAGAACATTTTTTTTATTTAATGCGTTATGACAAAAATGCAGAATAAAGATGTTTAAAATATTAGGGAATAAAAAAATTAATTGTGCCTAGAGAGGTTTGGATTGTGTCTTTTAACCAATCAACACAAATTAGAAACTGTGAATTGAAATAGAAAACCTATTTGCATTTAAAAACAAAAAAGAAAAATTTAGTTCACGTGAATACCATTTGTATGTTTATTGCTGATTTGTTTACCTTTGTACATGTCAATGTAGAGTTAATGAGACTACCATCTTGGACCATTCAAGAATGCTCACTTACTTCCTGGATTTTATCCTCATGCCACTCACCAGGATTTAGCACATATATTATTATAATCAATATTATCTTTGTATATGTGGTTCAGTTGTGTGCTGTGGAAAGATTTAGAGACAACGTATCACCCTAAACTGCCAAGCTGCTAATATTTTTTAGAGGCAAGGTAAGATAGCAGCCATAGTTTTCTTATGCTTATGGCCTTGATAAATGATACCACTTACCTTTATAAACATTATACAGTGATACGGCTTCCCAAGCCATAAATTATTATCTGTCAAATAGAATCCATACAATGTCTGGGTAGGTATTAGGCATTAAATTAACCGTGCTTAAAACATTGGATAAAGCCTAGCTCATTTGATTTCTGTCCATTTAGCGCATTCCATAAAATTATTCATATTTTTAAATGGAATAAGAAATTCTAGAGAACTGAAATACATTTTAGTGTTTTGTGTTTTGTATTGTTTTCTTCAACACAGAAACCAAATAATCAGTTGGGGTATTAGTAAAATGGAACTTTGATATGAAGAATACAATATTTATTTTGACACAACTGAACAAGATTTTTCTATTTTCTTTCTAAATGTTCTATTAATGTAGCTCACTTAGGACATGTACAAAAAATGGGTGGTAGATTGAAAACTGGTTGACTTGCATGGGGTGAGCAAATGAAAAAAAAACCGATGGAACTGAGGCAACTTGAGGATGCAGCACAGCAATAACATTCTATGAGAGGAAGCAGGGTTCCCACAACTAACATGGTCGCAGCTCAGTGGTCATCAGTTAGCAATTACATCAACCAAATTACCAAAAAATGGCATAGGAGGCCAATCAGCTGAAGAATAGGATAGTCGGAAATGCCAATTTTCTATTCCAGGTAAATTACAATATCTACCAATGCCGATTACTGATTCCACAGATTTCCATTTTCCAAGGAGTCTTTTTTTTTTTTCTTCATTTTTTCACATTCTCTGATTGGCCAAATTGAGTCTGCATTCTTTGATTGGTCCAATGTTTTCAAGTTCTGTGATTGGGTTAAAATTACTGAGCTGCAGCAATGAGGCATTTCCGCAAAAATCTGATTTCCAGTTGGAAATGCTGAAATTTCAATTCTGCAAAATCCAAATGAGCATCCCTACTGAAGAATATGTTGGAGGAAGTGTACAGTAATGGAGAAGGACCATTTGTGCAGTTTTGATAGACAACATGGGAGAAATACCAATTCATTAATAGGTATGAGCAACAAAATGGGCCTTTCTTGCATAGCAAACTTTCCCATGAGAAAGGCCCAGTGATTCCTCATGGGGTCAAATGATAGAGTACAGTATGGCATGAAAACTTTTGTAGGAAGTGCAGAATAGGCATCTGCTGAGTGAATAATTTGCTCCCATGATGCAAAACAAGCCTCAGCAACAATGAGAATAGGCAGATATAAAAGGGGTATAAGGAAGGGGTTTATCCCCACATCTTTATTTTCTGTGTGATAAGAGGGACAGAGACAAAAGTGTATGCTTCAGGAGGAGATACCTGACATAGTCATATCTTTTTAACCAACTGTGATTTATAGGTTGTATTGTGCATAACTGTAATATATTTACATAGTTTTCAACCGTGTGTGCTTAGTTATAAGTTACAGAAAGTCCTCAAGCTTGTTTGCTGCTCACTGTACCTAGTACTGTAAGAAAACTGTCAGCTATAGCATCCCTTGAGTTCTGTTGTGCTGAGTTACATAGGTAGAAGTGTGTGTACAAATTTTCTAGGTGCTATACTACTGCAGGGTCACAGTGTACATTAATTTTCAGTATTTTACTTCTAACATAGAGGGGGCTGTCATTCCTAGGCACTATTGTATGCTGCTTTAGTAAATATTTACTTAAGGTGCCCTATTTAGCGAACAATCAACCTTTCTGATCACATAGTATTAAATGGTGCCAATCAACAATAAATTATTGATCATTTCCTCCAGGTCAAAAATATATCAATCGAATAAACTCTTCCTGGCCACCATATTCTGGTCACTGCAGCCGTGAATCTCCCCTTCATTCACCTGTCACTAGCTGCTGCATGTCAAGCCCTCCTGACACTGTTGATTTCCCTTGCTCTGCACCAACCAGCTGGAACCATCACAACTGTCTTCTGCTGCTTCTTCTTATTGAGCCCTAGCAGAAGCATCTTCATAGCTCCTGCTGGGGCTCCTTAATTGTCCCCCTAGTGGACCAAAGATGAGCCCTGGCGTAAGCAATTAAGATGCTTTTGCGATGCTCCAGTGTTCCCTTTTACAAGAGGAAGCAGCACAAAACCGCAGCAGTGGTCCCAGCTAGTTCTGATGGGTCAGTGCAGAGTGATGGGGAGCGATGGTGCAGGGGAGCCTGACATGTAGCAACAGACATCGTGTGAGTGGAGAGGAAGTTTGTGGCTCTAGCGGTAGATATCAGGTGATATCCATGGATACATGCCCATCTCTCAGGGGAGCATGGCAGCACTGCCATGGTGCTGAAGGACAGCACTGCAACACAAACCCTTGCTCCTCATCACCCAGAGCACAGGAGCAATGTTCAGGCAAATAGCTACTCTTCACCTTAGTAATGCTCTTAATACTCGGCCATCGTGAAGTCAACAATTGGATTTGCCGGTGTGTGTGATGACCAGGTAATAAGTAGCTTGCACGCTATGAATATGACCCTATCGGTTTCTAGAATTCCCCAATGCTTTAGTAGTAATGTTTAGACAGCTTTATACTAAGTGTTTAGTTTGTTAAACATCCAATCTGAGTTATTTATGTGTAGCCTCCCTTCTTTCAGTAAATAATTTCATAAATATTTTCAATTTCTGCATGTCATAAATAAGGGGATTTTTTTGATACTATCCATCTACAAATATACTGAATTGGGTAACATGACTCGCTATTTTCAAAAACTTCACTGTCTTAAAGATTGATGCAATGTCCGGATCAGGGCAGCAGCAGCTATTCACTCTTATATACTTTAGCTATTTCAATCAAATAAAAATTATCCTTTTCACTTGGTTATTTACCCATAATGAGGTTAGCATGGCTGGGTACAAATCCCACCCTAATCACACATCCTCTGTGATTTCCAAAGAAATATTCCAGTTACCAAAATACTTTCTTTTAAGTACAAATTTAGACTAGAGTTGGAGATTATAAAGTGTGCCCCCTCCCCCCCAAATTGTACCTGCCCCAGTATAGGTAGCAAATTTTCCCTGATTAGGAAGACCCCAGCTCAGTTCATCTAGCCAGACGTGCCCCCAGTAATAGCTACATCCCCCCATTATAGGTAGCAAGATGTTCCCCCACTATTTAGTAGTCTTCCCCCAGTATAGATAGCCAGATGTTCCGGCCAGAGTTAAGTAGTCTCTGCTCCTGTATAGCCAGATGTGCCACCCAGTGTTAGGTAGCGCCCCCAGTGTAGATAGCCAGATGTGCCCCCAGAATTATGTAGCCCCCTAGTATAAACAGTCAGATGTGCCCCCATGGATTAGATAACCTT
This sequence comes from Hyperolius riggenbachi, assembly GCF_040937935.1. Taxonomy (NCBI): domain Eukaryota; kingdom Metazoa; phylum Chordata; class Amphibia; order Anura; family Hyperoliidae; genus Hyperolius; species Hyperolius riggenbachi. Next base: position 141,957,807 of record NC_090655.1, read on the forward strand.
CCTTAGTAAAGATAGCCAGATGTGCCCAAAAGGATTATGTAGCACTCCAGTATAGATAGCCAGATGTGCCCATCAGATTAGATAGACACCCGCTATAGATAGCCAGATGTGCCTGACAGGATTAGGTAGCCCTCCAAGTGTAGTTAGCCAGATGTGCTCTCAAGAAGCCCTACCCCATATGTAGAGCTGTGCTAGGGTACAACTCAGCTGTCAGTGCAGCCGGGAACTTCTGCATATCTCCTCCATGTTGCACAGTTCAGCGCCTCCTCTCTGACTCCTCCAGTGGCGCATTAATGAGAGGCGTCACTAGAGGGCATCAAAGAAGAGATGCTGAACTGTATCATGGGGAGATGCTGAGGTTCCCTGCGGCGCTGACAGATGAGTTGTGCCCACAACTTGGCTGGGCAATAGGGGAGGCCCAAGCATGCCCTCTGGGCTCTTCACAAAGGGATTGGTGCCTTCCCAGCCACCCCTTTGGCCCAGCCCTGACTGGAAGCCCCTAATATCTATTTCATGATCTCTCCATAGTATTTGTTTTGCTCGCTTTAGAATTGATGTTCTCCCTCCCTTATCCACTGTTTTGACTATAGTATTGTTTTCTTCCAGTAATTTTCTGTTCAGTTCAATAATTAACATTCAGTAATCTATGTATTTACCATGAAACTACAATATGCATCTAAAAACTTGTAAGTAATTGCACTCTTTTTTATTGTGATAAAAATGGATCTATTTCTTAGATTTACGTATTTGTATTTTAGAGGGCAAGTTTCCTCCTATCGTTATTTCACTGGTTTATGAAATATTTCTTAAGGTTAAATGATGGATCCTCTAGATCCTCTGATGGATCATGAGAAAACAAAACAAGACTGTTTCAATGCAACAGCCACACAGACAGTTGATGAAGAATGTGCAAGAGTAGTAGAGCAGGAGCCCAGAGCTGACAAAGAGGGACATCTCATAGAATTGGCAGAATGGCAGGGGTGCTAATGGGAGGCCACCTAATGTGGGATAATCTGTAAAATTCAACCTCAAAATTTGACATTTGCTGGTCTTTAGTACTTTCTTTCTATAATCTACAGCAACCTTAAAAGTCTTTTCAAGACTTTTATAGTTTAATGTTCAATATTGAAACAACACTGGAGTCTGAACTACACAGTGTTGTATCCCCTGGGGGAGGTCTGTTAACTTCTCCAGAGGCACATGCTGAATTTTCTCTTGATCCTTATGGCAACACCTTGTAGTGAGTTCCCTACTAAAGGGTGGTGGGCACTGACATTTCAATTAAAAAGTGCAAGTAAATGCACTGATAGGCACTCACCTGGTTTTTAGGGGCAATAAACAGTTCAGGTTCAGGATTGGTTATGTTATATCTACAAGATAGGATTTTAGTTATACTCTGTCAGTTTAGACTTTTAACAGTGACAATTTAGTGAAAGGGGTATATAGGATACCACATATCCTACATACTAACCAAAGTTTGCAAATCTGCATGGACCCAGTAGCACCTGGGGGCGGCGGCATAGTTTGGGGGCGTCTTAGTTCGTTGTCGGCCTAGTGTGGGTGATGCAGTTGTGGGCGGCAGTTTAGTACGGCGGTGGTAGTGTGTGTGCAGCTGCATCTATGCATACTTAACTATGCACAGATGCACCTGTAGGTGACTGCTTAGTGTTGGTGGCTTTGTGTGAATATGGAAGCCTCTATATCGCTTTCCCTATGTGGTCACTTTAAGTACGACACAATTTGAAAATATAAACTGTGAGTTTGTGGAATAACAATAGAAAAGAAAATAGAATCAAGGTTATCAAAATGTATCCTCCAGAGATTTACAGAAATATAATGTTATTATTGCCACATGTGATGTGAACAAGATTGCCAGTTTTTGTGCTAGCGGGAACAATTTTTCCTATTATTGCATCTGTACTATCTCTAAGTAGCAAGCAGCAGACAAAATCTTCACACTGGATGCCTAGTGTATGAAAGAAATTCAAACTATTGTTTTCGTCCAACACTTCTTCTTAAGGCCACTGCCAGAGGTTTGCAGTTTTACAGAATAACTTGGGAGAAAAGAATGTCCTCATCTTTCCAATGATAGCCCTGTTTTAAAGACTGAATCCCTCATGTAGCACATTCACAGTAACGTGCTGTCTCTAGACCAATTTGCTCATGCATTACAAGCATGTACTCAATGTTTATGACAGTATATTATCTGCTGTGGCAATTTTACACATTAGAGTTGCTAGAAGCAATTTAGAATATATGCAGGGCTCTGCTGAATTCCTTTGCACTTCCATGAACTCACTTATGCTTTTGCTGGAATGCAAAACAGTATTCTGATTTTTTGTAATAAGTCTTCAGTTAAGCTTATATTCACTTGCCAATTTCATCCTTTTACCATTCAAGGTTACAATCAGAGTAATCTTATTGTCTTCGCCTATGCTACGGACTAAACGTGATCTCAGTCTAAAATGTTGTGGTTGCTCTCCCTTTAGAAATGCGATACCCAAGGACTTGCAGTAGTGGATTTGCATTTTCCAGATCACAAGAAAATGTGACCTTCCAAGAACTGTTTATATTACAACAAAAAAATTTTGCTCACAATCAGGTAATGTACTATATAAAATTTCTCTTACAGTCATATAAATAGCAGTAGAAAGTTGAACTAATTGCGACATAACATAAAATTCACAGTTAAAAAATAAAATAAATGTGATCCAAAACAAAGGAAAAACAACTTTAGAATAGCAGATGAGCCAAATAAATTTCCTTCTTCTCATGGTTTCTTGAAATGTGAGCACTATTACCCAAGATATATTTTTTTTTGTGTGTGTGAAAAACTACAGTTCAGTTTTCTGGCCATCATGCTGAGCTTTTGGTTTTGGTTGTTTTTACACACCTGTAAAAAGCATGCAAGCCAGTTGAGTAAGGTGGAAGTCAAAACATCTGATCTGCATGCTTATTCTGGGCCAGACTTAAAGTATTGAAAGCAGAGCATCAGCATAGAAGTCAGGCAATGGCAGTGTGACTTTATTGCAGTGTTATATATTTGTATCATATAACACCTCTGATTAGTTTAGGAATTGTGGACATACAACATGTCTATATCTGAAATCAGGTGGGTCTATATTGCTTGCATAATCAAGTTCAAGAGTCACACAAAATTGTAATATGATTAAGAGGAGTAATAGCTTACCTCCTTCATTCAGTAATTCAGTATATAATAATAATAATCTGATCATTTGTATAGCGCTATTCTCCTATCGGGCTCAAAGCGCTCAAGAGCTGCAGCCACTGGGATGAGCTCAAGAGGCCACCCTGCAGTGTTAGGGAGTCAGTCTTGCCTTGAACTCCTTACTGAATAGGTACTGACCCAAGCCAGGATTCAAACCTTGATGTTCCTTGTCAAATGCGGTGCCCTTAACCAGTAAACTGTCCAGCCACTATGTTCTTTTTTGTAGTATTTGAGGAAGCCAGTAGAAGTCCAGCAAAATACATCATATTAATAAAGCTTTGTCTACACTGTCTGAGGGTCATTTATTTTCTTTGAAATAAGCTATCCTGGCTTTTTAACTTTTTAATCATGTTATTTTAAGCACCTCTTGCACGTGATTATAGAATTACTGTTGTTTAGGAAAGGTTTCTCAACTAGCATCCCACAGAACCCTGGGGTTTCATGGGAATGTAAGAGGGTTTCTGTGTCATTTTGATACTTCTGCTTCTCCCTTTCTGCAAGTCACACTATTTTTACTTCCATTAGTGGTACAGCTGGCACATGGATAGGTGCTTTGTCACATCAGCTGACTCTGAAATGGAGTCCTGGGCAAACTTCATGGTATCATCTACATTGCAGGACAGGAGGAGAAAGTCTTATTTAGGCAGCACTGATTACCAGGGATTTGTGGACTGGATGAATCCTGCCCTGGAGGTATATAATGACTGCACTACATGGGAATACATTAAGGACATGAGTGCCACACTATATGGGGTACATGCAGGCTTCACTTTGAAGGGAGGGCATGAAAGCCACATGTTATATGGAGGTTGTAATGACAATACTAATAAGGGACTGGTAGAAATGGATAGTAAATTACAGGGCAAGGACAGTAGGACACAAAGTAAATGGCAAACCTTTAAACAGATTCTTAATGACTATTGTAGAATGTATATAACTTATGGAAATAAAAATACTATATCTAAAAAAAAAGGCCAGTATGGATAAATAATACTGTTTTGGACATGATTAAGTGTAAAAGGAATGCCTTTAGTGTCCTAAAGAATGAGGGGACTGCATCTGCACTAAAACATTATATTGAATGTAACATAACTGCAAGAAGGTAATCAGACTTGCAGAACTGGAAGCAGAAACAGTCAAATGGTAGCTCAGGGCGTCACCTCTCAAGGGCGCATGTGCACAACAGCACAGTGTCGCCCCTCGCAGTCCCGCTGTCTCTTCCCGCCTCAGCTCCATCTGTAATTAGAGCGGGGCTACAAGAAAATGCTCATCAATGTCCACAAATGCGGATATCAGCAGCCATTTTCTTGTAGCCCTGCTCTAACTACAGATGGAGCAGAGGCGGGGAGAGAAGAGTGACATCAGCACTGGAACTCGAAAGGCTGGTGAATCATTCCTGACTTGCTGCCACTGCTGCAGAAGGGGGGGGGGGGGGGGCTGGGGCAACTATGCTACCTATACGTGAGTAAATATACTACCTACACTAGGGGCAACTATACTATCAGTACTGAGGGAAACTATGCTACCTATATGGGGACAACTATACTATCTATACTGGGGTCAATTATACCAGCTACCTTTTCTGGGCCAACTCTACTAGCTACCAATACTGGGGCAACTATTCTAACTACATATGCTGGGGCAACTATACTAGCTAGCTACCTATACTGGAACAACTATACTAGCTAGCTACCTATACTGGGGCAACTATACTACCTATACTGATGGCAACTATATTAGCTACTGATACTGGGGCAATTATACCAGCTATCTATACTGGAGCAACTATACTGGCTACCTATACTGGAGGCAACTATAATAGCTACCTATAGTGGGGCAACTATACTACCTATACTGGGGGCAACTATACTAGAAGCTACTTATACTGGGGCAAATATACTATCTATACTGATGGCAACTACTGTATATTAGCTACCTATACTGGGCAATTCTACTAGTTGCCTTTACTGGGGCAACTATAATACCTATACTGGGGGCAACTATACTAGCTACCTATACTGGGGCAGCTATACTAGCTACCTTTACTGTGGCAACTATACTACCTATGCTTGGCTACCTATACTGAGGGCATCTACACCTGACTTTTTAAACTAGGGGCACCTATGCCTGGTTACCTATACAGAGGGTACCTACATCTGACTTCCTATACTGGGGGCACCTATGCTTGGCTACCTATATTGAGGGCACCTACACATGAGATCCTACAGTATACTGAGGGCAAATATATCTGGCTAACTTCAGAAAGGTTGGGAACCACTGTCCTAGGAGATATCCCAGAAGAAAAAGTGAATTACATATAGGCGTGTGTGTGTGTGTGTTTGTGTGTGTGCGCACAAAGAAGATGAAGGGGGGGCACCAAAATCAGGTTTCGCTCAGGGCGCTGTGAAACCCAAGGCCAGAGGAGGTATCCTAAGGGACGCTATTTAAAATTATGTAGCATAGAATAATCTTATTGCAGTTCCTGCTGCTTACCTGGGTCCCACGCATGATTGACAAAAGATGGCCCGAACGGTTCGCCGGTGAACGGCTCCCGGCGAACTTCCGGAGACCTCCGGAGAAACTTTTCCGGAAGTTCGATGCGCCCCCATAGTGCATCATTAGGGTCAACTTTGACCCTCTACATCACAGTCAGCAGGCACATTGTAGCCAATCAGGCAACACTCCCTCCTGGAGCCCCGACTCCCCTTATAAAAGGCAGGAAGCATCAGGCATTGGACTCACTCATGTGCCTGCAGTAATTAGAGAAGGGAGAGCTGCTGCAGACTCTCATAGGGAAAGCTTAGTTAGGCTCTTGTAGGTTTGTTAGCTTGCTCCTTGCTGATTCTTATTGCTAAAAAAGCACCCCTCAACAGCTCTTTTGAGAGCTAATCTTGTCTATTTTTTTGTGTGTGTGTGGTCCACTTGCATTATATTTATATACAGCCATGTCAGTCAGTCGCAGCTGGCCTATGGCCCTTTAATTCCACTGCCAGGTCCAGCACATTCAGTGACTACCTGTGTGTGTGACAGGCAGCTGCAAATTTGTAATCCCAATCACTGCACCTGTTCACTGTTTAGTCCACCTACCTACCGACTTACGTGAGCGCACGCATTGTTAATACCACCAGTCTTTGCACCTGTTCATGGTACGTTTGTGTGTGTGTGACAGGTGCACATTTTTAATACCCAGCAGCACTGCATATACCTACCTACCTGTTGTTCAGTGCACCCACCTACCCACGTGAGCGCACGCAGTGTGATATTTAATACCACCAGTCACTGTACCTGTTCATGGTACGTGTGTGTGACAGGTGAACATTTGTACTACCCAGCAGCACTGCAAATACCTACCTACCTGTTGTTCAGAGCACCTACCTACCCATGTGAGCACATGCAGTGTGATATACCACTCCATGCATTCCTGTTCACTGGCACTGCACCTGTGTTACCGTACGTTGTATTAGTCAAGTCAGTACATACCTTTCACTTCATCCCCCCCTATATGGACAAAACAAAAGGTAGAGCCAGAGGCAGGCCACCTGGCAGGTCTGTTTGAGGTCGCGCGGTCTTGATTTTGTGCGGCCCTCGACCAAAGTACAGTGTTCAGAAGAAGGCATGTGCCATCAACCCCCAATATTGTCAGGACGTAGTTGACTATTTAACACAGAACACCTCATCTTTCTCAGCTTCCGCACAGAAGTGTGACATATCTTCCTCTTCCTGCTCTGATTCTGGCACCCCACTTAACACTCAGTTGGCCACCACCACCAAAGTGCCATCACCCCAGGGCTCAGCGGTGTGGAAAGTTTTGTGTGTGTCTGCCTCAGATGAGAGCAATACCATCTGTACTCTCTGCCACCGAAAATTGAGCCGTGGAAAGACCAAGACCTGCGTAGGGACAACTACCTGACGAAAGCACATGATTACAAAGCACAAACTGCAATGTGATGACCACCTGAGGAAAAGCAGCACACAAAAGCAAAGCCACACCCCACAGTGGAAGATACCAGGCCACATTTTTTTCTCAAGAAAGGCGATACCTAAACTGTACCGTGATGTTGAAAGGCAAGTGGTGACATCTCTGACCCAAAGCGTTGGGTCAAGGGTCCATCTGACCACGGATGCCTGGTCTGCAAAGCATGCTAAGTCAGTCCCCACACACAGCATCTCTGCCTGCATGCTGTGTGACTGCCTGTCCCAAGACCAACTCGGTCCCCACACAGCATATCTGCCTGCAGGCCGCTTGACTGCCTTCTCCGCCACCACCAACAGGGTCCACCAGGACTCCAGGCAGATTTCTGAATTTTTAAGGCCGCTGCTAGCAGCGCCTGCTATAATAATCTTTCTGGTGCGTGTACATGCCTGCCTAATTTTTCTGGCTGCACTGCGGCTGCAACAACAAAACAAAAGGCATGTACATGTGCCAATTCCCCTTCGTGATCATTACCTTGCCGCAGTGAAGGGGCTTGCGTATCACAATGAAGCAATGACCGCCAGCTATATGAGTGTCTCAGGGGGCACATCAATGATAATAAGGTCGTTGCTTCATTGTGGACAGACCAAATTCAATCAGCTGGACAATCACTGTTGTTCTGTCATTGAGCTACCTCAGCTTGGCGACCATATGGGCTTGAAAACCGCTATCGCCTGCAATCTCGCCATGGTGCGCACCAGTCCAGCACGGCCGTTACAACACAAACAGCTGTTTGCTGTGCGTTACACAGTGAGTTTGGTGTGTCAGTGGGAAGCAGTACTCTAATTACACTCCCTGATTGATGTATACACATGCAAGATGTTTTAAAGCACTTTAGGCCTCCAATTTAGCATTCAATGTGATGTCTGCCCTTAAAACGCTGCTTCGCGTCAAATCCAGATTTTTCCCGGGGACTTTTGGTGTCTATCCCACTCATCCATGCAAAAACTCAGATGTTAGACCCCTTGAAACATGTTTTCCATCACTTTTCTGGTCAGCATAAATGTTTCTAGTTTTCAAAGTTCGCCTCCCCATTGAAGTCTATTGCGGTTTGCGGAAGTTCGCAAGTTCACAAACATTTGCGGAGGTTCACAAACCTAAAATCGGAGGTTCGGGCTAGCTCTATCTGTGAATTGAATGGCAGATCATATGGAGGAGATTTTGTTTGTGAAGAAGTTGGCAAATTTCTTACACAGGTCCTTTGAAGGTGTAATGCTGGATTTCCGGCAAGATGAGCTGCACATATTGTCAACTGTGCAGAAAAGCTGGGCAGGTCTGCTGGCTGCATTAGAAATCTCCTGAGACAGGAATAGCATTAGATTGTCTGCGACAAGGTTTAATATATGATACACCCTGCCATTTCCACACCTGCAGTATTGCGGTTTGTCTAGTAATTGTTCTGAGCGTTTCCATCACTAAAATAAAGAGGACGGGAGGAAGTGGGCAACCTTGACAGGTGCCACGATTAATGTCAAAGTGTGTGTATGTGTGTGTGTGTGGGGGAGCAAATCCAGCATAATATTTTGGTAATTTTTAGACTAAAAAAATAAATCAGGATATTATGAAAAATGTTCCTGCTCTTCTGACATCAAGTCACCACTTAGAGAGAAAAGTAAACCTATAATGGGCTTCAGTTATATTGTGAAGCATTTTTTTCATGTTAATTTGACAATATAATTATTTTGTGAAATTAATGGAGTATAATGAAGGTATTGCATGATGCCATACACTTAGTTCTGCAACGTCTGACGCACTAAAGCATAACCTTAATGTTTCACGAAACATAAATGATCTATTATTATGATACAGATGGCACACCAATGGGATTGTTTCTACAAAGTAATTATCAACTTGCCAAAAGAAAAAACTTTATTATAATAGCAATTTAACATAATCTGTGCAAAGATGCGTCTGTCTCTGCCTCTGTGACTGGCAAAGGCAGGCACACAAGAATTTATCATCTTAAAGAGAACCTAAACACAATGAAAAAAAATTTGTTTCACTTACCTGGGGTTTTTACCAGCCCCCCTGCAGCCATCCTGAGCCCTCGACGTCACTCCTGGATCCTTGGTCCCCGCCGCCTGCCAGTTTAGTTTTTGCCGACTCGGAGGGCCACCACGTGTATCATTGCACGTGTTACCGGGGTAACAGGACGCTATAGTGGGTGCCAACCCATACAAAGATACGTGTTGACCCCCGCTATAGCATCCTGTTACCGCTGGAATTTATACATATCTAATCTGTTTTCTGTATTTTATTTGTCATGTTCTGGTTTCAGGACATTCATGATAAAATCAGAAATGCGCATTTGAAAGTAACTGAAAAAAAAAAAGTTGGAGTTGGTGATACTCAGGTAGCAAAAACATTACATATGAGGTGAAAACACTAGAGGAACCTTGTATTCAGTTTTTTCTAGAGATAGGACATATGTTAAGAAGTACTACAACAAACCACACTATAAACGTTTCAGATCCTTTAAACTGTCTCTAAGGCAGGGTTGCTCAGAAACTATGCCAGCGCGAATCTACGCATCGTAGTACGCAACTACGCATCGTAGTTCGTAGGCGAAGTTTAAGAACTACATGTACACATTTCCGCGTAGTCGTAGTCCTGCTATGCGAAGCTTCGCCCGCTACGCGTAGTTGACGTATGTATTGCGAAGTCAACTACGCGTGCAGTAACTGCATCTATATGGATCATTGCGCATGCGCAGAAATATTATTGCCCTTTTATATGCATACAATTCCGCATTGGAAGGTGGAATGTACGCTTATATTAGTTTATATTTGTAAATAGGTTAAAGATTATTGCGGAAATTTTTCCGCATAAGGGCATAAGCGGTCGCATCAACTACGCTTCGCACTACGCAAAGCTTGCGTATTTTAACACGTAGTCTACGGAATGCAAACGTAGTGAAGTTTCTGATTACATAGCCGTAGATTGCGAAGCTCCAGCGTAGCGAAGTTGGCTGACTACGACCATCCGTGCTCTAAGGCCCATTTACACTCTTTATTTCCTTTTAAGCTAACATACAGAAATGCTGTGTATCAGTTCCACTCTCAGAATGTCTCTCTGCACCTTTTTTTTTTATGTTGTCTTCCTTAAAGGGACTCCGAGCAGTGCAGAAACTATGGAAAGATGCATATCATTTTAAAGCTCTCTTTCTCCTCTTTCCAATGATATATAAACCGCCGCCCTACGCCTTTTAGTTTTCACTATTTATGCAATTGAAATTGCCGTGGCCGCGATTTCAATCGCGAAAATAGAGAAATCTAAAAGGCGTAGGGCGAAGATTTAGGTGTCGCCAGAAAGAGGAGAAAGAGAGCTTTAAAATGATATCCATCTTTCCATAGTTACTTGTATTACACAGGACGACACTTTCCCCAGTGTCAGCAGCTCCATTCAGCAGAATGAAGCTGCTGACTTTAGGAAAAAGTCGCCCTGTGTAATACAATGTAACTATGGAAAGATGGATATCATTTTAAAGCTCTCTTTCTCCTCTTTCTGGCGACACCTAAATCGTCGCCCTACACCTTTTAGTTTTCTCTATTTTCGTGATTGAAATCGCGGCCGCGGCAATTTCAATTGCGTAAATAGCGAAAACTAAAAGGCGTAGGGCAGTGGTTTATATATCATTGGAAAGAGGAGAAAGAGAGCTTTAAAATGATATGCATCTTTCCATAGTTTCTGCACTGCTCGGAGTCCCTTTAATATTACTTTGTACTGTATTACACATTTTTAAATAGTGTACTTGATTTAATCTCCCTTATCTGCAGAAATGAAACCTCTGAGACTGCATTCTCTTCTGTGTAATTGGTATTTGTATTAATTTAATTCTTCAAACATACCACCACAGTTTGGACTATAGTTGCTTCCATCTTATAGATCTCTATTTAGAAGCCAAATTTTTGATTACAAATTCATAATTTTGTTTTTTTGCAGACACATGCTACATACAGTAGATCACATATTTTTCAATATTTTTTTATTTTTTTTAATGTATCTATCTTTTCAAGAAAATCATGAGTTGTTTTGAGTGAAAATAGTTGACCTTTACTAGAACAGAGTCCCTTGGGGTATTTATATGACTAAACTCCATTTCAAGCAGTAAAACAAAAATTATATTGTCAGCTGTTAAAAAGTAACTTCACTTAAGTACAACAAGTAATATCAAAGATCAGGGAAAAATATACCCACAAAAATAACACCACTTACTATATTATTCAGAATATAAACACTTACCTTTTCTTACCCAAAACTGAGGGGGGAGGGGGGAGTGGATGTGTCTGATTCTAAATATATGGTAATAAGAAGTGCAGAGTGCGCAGAGAAGGACCCATCTAGAGCTGTACTCCTCTCCCATTCACTCTGGTCGGTGGATTCCAACACGCTTCTCTTCTTCTCATCATGGAGCTGGCAATATATCGGGACACAGCAGCTGCCTGCCACTATACTGCTCTATGCCCTCCGTACTTGTGCCATACTTTGGCACTGTAACCCCAGCAGTACTCATGTGATATATTGCCAACTCTAAGATGAGAAGAAGAAGAGAAGGGGGAGTGCGTTGGCATCCACAGGACAGGAGCGAGGAGAGGAGTTCAGCAGCAGGATCAGATGCAGTTTGGGAGTGTAGTGTTAGTGCAGTGTAGTGTTAGGACAGTACGATGTTGTGTTAGTGTAGTATGTGGTGTAGTGTAGCTTAGCTGGAAGGGCTGTAGGGATAAGTGTAGTTAAGTTGGTCAGCGTAGCTTAGATAGAGTAGTTTAGAGACAGTTTGAAGGGGGGGAGGGGGGGGGGGCAAAAGATCCATTAGATGCCCCTGCACTATAGACACACCTAAGTTTAGTACTTTTCTTTTTTTCACGATTTTGCCCTCTAAACCTAGGTGCGCCTTATAGTCCAGATCATCTAATATTCTCAAAAATACGGTAATTTTAAGGTATGAACAACATAACAATCTGTACTATAACACGATGAACAATATCCAAAATGACTCCATGATTAATTAAATTAATACAAATTGAAACCAATTAACCCCCCCCCCCCCCCCATAAAACTATCTGGCTTAATTGTCATTACTATAAATATCAATTTATTAGCCCAGCAATCTGTGTAAATCAATTAAAAATCACTAGGAGTTCAATATTTAACCCCAAAGTGAATGAACCTGGACTCCGTCCGTAACAGACTTAAATGCTGTGAGCCAAAAATGTATAAATTCAAATAAAGTGCTGAATGCAAAAACAATTTAGGCATAAACAATGTATTTGTTGCAGAAAAAGACATATATAGTTGGAAAAAAAAATACTTTGCAGCATGATCAGGGAGCAGCCTATACAGTATAGTGGAAATAAGGTGCATAGTAGAAGTAAATACGTTACCCAGAAAAGAAAACAAATGCAGTTGCAGATTGGAGTCTAGCAAAGAGGCAGAGAAGCATTCAAACCCATCAATACAGACCCCCTTCCAAAAATAAACACATGTTTAGTTGAGCTTCTGGATTGGATGAATGAAAACAGGCTTAAACTAAAAGTGGCCACACACGATACAATAAAATGATCCGATTTTACAGCAATTCTATGAAAACGATCGTATCTCTCGAAAAAATCGAAAGCTTTTTTTTCATTCCACTGAAAAATCCGATCGGAATTCCCGTTTTTTTTTTATTTAAATCGATCCGGAATGCCAAATATTTCTGTTCAATTTCTCTAAAGATTGTATGGTGTGTGTTGGATTGTAAGTTTATTAATATACACACCCTAGCAATTTTCTCAGAGTTTCCAATCATTTTTATCATAATTGGGGAAAAATTGAGCATAGGTGTGTGGTATATTGGTCATATTTTTTAATTTGTTACAATTAGTCAGAAAAATTGATTGCAATTCTTAAATTGAACAGATATTTAAAAAATTGTATGATGTGTGGCCACCTTAAATGCTGACAAAACTAAGGTTATTGTCATTCAGATCAGTGAATAATGGCGCACAGCGCCTATGCATAAAAATGGCGCCGCATTAAAAAGATACGCTTATCGCTATTTATCGTTAGTACTGCATAATAATGGCGCACAGGGAAAAAAAAGAAAAATGGCACACTAACGTTATTTATCAATAGTGGCACACACTAACGTTATTTATCAATAGTGCCGTTCATTTGCCAAACAGCAGACGTTATTGCCCACAGTAACGTTATTTATCAATAGCGCCCTACATAAGCAAAACTGCAGACGTTATTTACCTGCAAAACGGTGAATGGATTTAATGCAACACTGTCAAGGTTAGGGTTAGGCACCACTGGGGGGGTCTTAGGGTTAGGCACCATCAGTAGGGTCTTAGGGTTAGGCACCACCAGGGGGGTGGTTAGTGTTAGGCACCACCAGGGGGGTGGTTAGGATTAGGCACCACCAAGGGGGTCTTAGGGTTAGGCACCACCAGGGGGGTGGTTTGGGTTAGGCATCACCGGGGGAGTCTTAGGGTTAGGCACCAACCGGGCGGGGGGGGGGGGGGTCTTAGGGTTAGGCACCACCAGGGGGGTCTTAGGGTTAGGCACCACCAGGGGGGGTTTAGGGGTTAGGGATAGGTACAGAGAGGGTTCTGTGTGTTAACAGTAAATAACAATAAGGCTTTAATGTTAAATAGCGATACGCGGCAAACGGATTAGCGGCAACACCGTGCGCCATTATTCGCAGGCGCCATTTTCAGATGATTGGAGGTCAGCACCTAACAGCAAAGCAGCTCAGGACAGTAAACAACACTAAGGGTAGGGAACTCAGACCTTACTAGCTCCAACACTGTGCACAGCTTGGGTTTACTGATTGATGGGGAATTAAACTTCAGGAATCAAAATCAGCTGTTGTGAAACATTCCTTCTTTCACCTAAGGAATATTGCAAAAATTAAGCACCTCATTCTTTCAGAGGATCTTCCAACCCTAGTTCACGCCTCCATCACATCACAGCTGGACTATTGCAATGCCCTCTATGCAGGCCTTCCAAATAAAGACCTACACCACTTGCAACTTCACTGCACTGGATACACATAAAATGAAGAATATTTTTCAAAATTGTCACACTAAAAATCCCTACAGCACCTAGGCCCTGGGTACCTGAAGGATTTGTTGCAACTGTGTCACACCACCCACAACCTCATATTAAAAGGATCCAATAACTTGACCACCCCCAGAGTCCAACTGAACACTTTGACAGCTGACAGCTTTCTGTCATGCTGACAGCTTTATGTCATGCTCCTCTTACCCTGTGGAATGCCTCAAGCTCCAACCCTGGACACATTTAAATTTAAATCAAAAGTAAAAAAAAAACCTGTTTGGTCTGGCATTTATGATCACATAACTTTTTCCCTTGTACACATCACTGTGTACTGGTCTGAGACAAGCTTATGTGCTTTGGGTCCTATGCGAGAAAAGCACTTTACAAATGTTTCATTGTTGTTATTGGTGCACCAAAAATGCTTCCACTTGACAAAACACATATTAACAGAGTGAAAATCAGCAATATAGAAAGGGATTGTTCGTAATGATCCAAATTGCACAGTGGATCATTTCATATTATGCCGTAAATAATAACACTGCTTCATGGATATCCCTAACTAAGGAGACACCATTATGATGATATAAAGAAAAAACTAGAGCTGAGGTGAGGACATACAAAAAATACATGATGAATACGCTTAATTTTATGAATCTTATGAAGAAGGCTTTTTTTTTTTTAATGGATGTAGATTGTCTATGTCTACATTTCATGACATATCAATCAACATAAACTAACTAGTTAATATATAAATCAATTAAAGTTGGTTTATTTTTAGGTGCCTTCTTTGTCTCCTGTCACATATAGGGTCTAAACTCAGTTTAGGCGTGATAAGTTTAGGCGTGATAAGTTTAGGCATGATAAGTTTAAGCACCAACTGGGTTAGCACCGCAGTGCACAGCTGATCAAAAGTTTTGCGCTAGCAAAGTCTGGTGCACTTCGCATAGAGTTTAATGGCGCTGCTTTGCGTGCGGGACTTTGCACGCGATCTAAACTGATCTAAACTTATCGCGCCTAAACGTATCACGCCTAAACTTATCATGCCTAAACTTATCACGCCTAAACTGGCTTTTCACCAGCATGGTGCAATGGTTATCACGCCTAAAGTATCTAACTGGGTTAGCACCGATTTGTGAATCGAGCCCATAGTGTTTCATCCCACTATTCCTTTAGACATTATGATCTTATGGGCAAGGTCACTCCTTCAAATAATGCTTAGTGTGGTTTTGTGGTTTGCCTTCGTGTGGGTAACCACAGATATTTATTTAAAGCTGAATTATCGCAAATACTTTCTGTTCTAAGAAGGCAAACCACAGTATGCATTGCTTTTTAGACGGAGGGCTTTCCGGTTTCCTTTAGTCCCCTATACATTCTGTGTGGTTTTGGGTCACCCCGAGCTGCTTGGTTACTCTTCTGTCTTTCAAATAAGTCATAGTATTACCATTAACTTGCCTTTCTACTATGTATCTCCTATCTGGTATATTGTCACACTATATATAATCTGCATTGTAGTGGTTTGCATTATGTAACTAACTCTGTATACATTTGCACCACTGTACTTAAGGGAACCTGAGGTGAGTAAAATTATTTAAAATAAACACATGACGTAGCTGCAAATGAATATTACATACTTACCCTCACTGTCAATTCCTCTCAGATGCTCACCATTTTCTTCTTACAGCGATCACTTTCGGTTCTGGCAATATTTTGTCAGAACTGAAATATACCAGTTGCTGTCAGTTATATATCAGCTGCTGTCACCCGGATATCCAAACTTTTTTACGCTATCTGGATTGGATTCCGGATTTCTCTAGAAATCCGGATAGCTATCTGCGAATATTTGGCCGTATAACCCGGATATCCGGATCCGAAATACTGTAACTAAGGAGATGACGTCCTGGAGCCAATCAGAGGGCTCCCAGCAGAAGCCCTAGCAACCAATCACTGAGGGGAACCCTGGCCAGCCCCACCTGACCTCATTGAGCCAATCAGAGGGCTCCCAGCCTAAACCCTGGCACCTAATCACAGAAAGGAACACTGGCCAGCCCACTTGTATAATAAGGAGGGCTGCCATGATGAGACATATCGTTTTAGCTTGCTGAATGCTCAATGAGAGACATGCTCCAGTGCTGGTGGCCTACCAAGGGCTGTACACAGTTATAAACCTAAAGCTGTTCAGTGATTAACCCCATTCACTACTATCAATACACTATTGTTAAATCATTAATTAGCTTGATTGATGTCATAGTGTGACAGTCAGAGTGTGTGCTCCAGTGCTGCTGGGCCAAGGGCTGTACACAGTGATAAGTTGTTCAATGATTAATCCCTTCACTACACCACTACACTATTGTTAAATCATTAATTAGTTTGATTGATATCATTGTATGACAGTCAGAGTGTGTGCTCCAGTGCTGCTGGCCTAGCAGTGATAAACCAAAAGCTGTTCAGTGATTAACCCCTTCACTATCGCTACACTGTTGTTAAATCATTAATTAGCATGATGTCATTTGTGTGACAGTCAGAGTGTGTGCTGCAGGCAGCTGCTATGTGTCTGTGTGTGCGCTGTGCACAGGCCAGGCCAGCTGCTGCCTGCTGGCCAGCTATTAGCCTTAGGTATAGGTTAGGGATTAGGGGATAGGGTTACTGTGTTATTGTGTAGTTAGTACTGTAGTACAGTGTGCTAGTAGTTGTTAGAGTAGTAGTACTACTGTGTTAGCTTTCTACAGAACTGCTGTGCTGTGAGCAGTGCCAGTGTGAAAGTTAGTGTGCACTAGTGTCTTCTCCTCTGCTGTCTGACTGTCCCTCGGCACGTGTCACATGGTACTTGGCACGTGTCACATGGCACTTGGCACGTGTCACCTGGCACATGTCACGTGGTACTTGCCACGTGTCACGTTAATCACTGAACAGCTTTAGGCCACCAGCACTGGAGCATGTCTCTCAGTGAGCATTCAGCAAGCTAAGACAATATGTTTCATCATGGCAGCCCTCATTATACAGGAGGGCTGGCCAGTGCTCTTTTCTGTGGGTGCCAGGGTTTAGGCTGGGAGCCCTCGGATTTACTCAATGAGGTCAGGTGGAGCTGGCCAGGGTTCCCCTCTGTGAATGGTTGCAAGGGCTTCTGCTGGGAGCCCTCTATTTGGCTCCAGGATGTCATCTCCTCAGTTACAGTATTTCAGATCTGGATATCCGCAATATCCGCGGATATCCGTGTTATGCACCCAAATATTCGCAGATAGCTATCCAATTTTTTTTTAAAAATCTGGAAACCGAATCCGAATCGGATAGTGTAAAAAAGTTCGGATATCCGGGTAATCCTGATGAGCAGCCCTGGTTGTATTTATACAGAATTCTGACTCCTGAGCATCAAAGGGCCTAGGTTGTGTTTGTACATTATCCTCCTGACTAAGCACCCAGTGCATCCAGTGTGCTGTGTCTATTGAGCTGCAAGTCACACACGGGCACACACTCCTAGTGACGGAGTCTGTGTACAGATTACACCCCAAGATCATAAGTGCTATTCAGCAGTTTGCATTTTGATTGTGTCATATATGGCAGACCTATGCATCCAGCCACTGTCAAGTGTATATTGAGGTACATGTGATAGTCAGACGTGCGCACACGCCTATTGATTCTGTGTACAGAATACACCCCAACATCATTAAGTGCTATTCTGGTTTTTGAATTTTGATTGCATATTGCAGACCTCTGCAAAGTGATCCAGTTCCTCCTAACTGATAGCGTCTTTTTGTTGTATTTTTTTAATATTGTGAAAAAAAATGACAGGCAGAGGCAGGCCTCACTGCTATGATCATCGTAGGGATCATGCAGGTGTGATTTCCTGTGGTCCTAGTCCTATAGTGATGCCCAGTGATCAGGGTCCATGTACCATTTCCTGTGGTCCTAGAATGATGCCCAGTGTTCAGGAGCCATGTACCCTGAACTCCCAAAATGGGCAGGAAGTAGTTGACTGGCTTACAGAGCAAACTTCATCTTCTGCCGCTTTCTCTCGGAAACCTGGAAGCACAATCCTCCTCTTGATCTGATTTGAGCACCCCAGCAGTGACCACTTGCCCGGCTGCAATCACCACCACTAGCACCACAGCCGCTTCACTTGATGTGTCAAAGGAGTTATTCCTACATCTGTTTGAGGAAATAAGTGATATGCAAGTATTATTGCCAGAACATGCAGGAAATACAGATGTTACACCACCTGATATGTGTCAGTCAGGCCTCAGTACACACATGGACACAAGGGGCTCGATTCACAAAGCGGTGCTAACCCAGTTAGAGACTTTAGGCGTGATAACCATTGCACCATGCTGGTGAAAAGCCAGTTTAGGTGTGATAAGTTTAGGCATGCTAAGTTTAGATAAGTGTAGATAGCGTGCAAAGTCCCGCACGCAAAGCAGCGCCATTGAACTCTATGCGAAGTGCACCAGACTTTGCTAGCGCAAAACTTTTGATCAGCTGTGTACTGCGGTGCTAACGCAGTTGGTGCTTAAACTTATCATGCCTAAACTGAGTTTAGGCGTGATAAAGGGCTTTTCACCAGCATGCTAACTGTTAGCACCGCTTTGTGAATCAGGCCCAAGGTGTCATGATTATTATGATGATGATGATGTAGTACCCACTGCTGGGGCCTTTTTAAAGGTGTCGGAGACAAGTGAAGAAGCTGATGATGAGGACGATGTATACATGGACGTGACGTGGGTGCCTTCAAAAAGAAATGAAGAAGAGGGGGAAAGTTCTGATGGGGAAACAGAGAGGAGGAGGAGATGAGTTGTTATAAGCAAGGGGAGATTGTCACGAGGTAGTGGCACTGCCACACAGCATGTATCAGCACCTGGTGTCAGCCAGCCAATACACCTGCCATCTTCTGCTGTTACCACCACCACCACCACTGGAATGCCAACATCAAAGCTCACCAGTGTGGCTATTTTTGTGTGTGTCCGCCTCCATCAACAGTGAAGCCATTTATAACCTGTGCCACTAGACTCTGAGCTCCAAACACTCATTCCAGTGGGAGCAACACACGAGGAGAAGCAGCACCCAAAGTCGAAGCCACCCTCCACCTGGTCCAGCTCCTTCAGCCACATCAACCTTTGCTGCCCTAGGCCCCTCGCAGCCACCCTCCACTCCACCTCTCACCTTGAGCAAGTCCTACTCATCTGTCCACAGTCAGCTTTCTGTCAAGGAAAGCTGAGAGCGGAAGAAGCCAATGTCTCCGAGTCACCCCCTTGCTTGGCGTCTTACAGCTGGTTTGTTAGAACTGTTAGCCCGCCAGCTGTTACCATACAAGCTGTTGGAGTCTGAGGCCTTGTTGGGACACCGCAGTGGAAAGTACCCAGCAGGAATTATTTTTCAAGAAAGGAAATCCCCAATCTGTACCTTAATGTGGAAAGACAAGTCAAGGCATCTCTGGCACACAGTGTTGGGGCAAGGGTTCATCTGACCACTGATACCTGGTCTGCAAAGCACGGTCAGGGCAGGTATATCACCTATACCACACACTGGGTAAACCTGCTGACCACTGGCAAGCATGGAAGCTGTGGAGTTGGTGACACCGCCACGATTGGCAGGAAGGCCTGCTGACACCTCCTCTTCTTCTCCTCCTACTCCTCCTCCATCCTCTTTTCTGTTGTCCTTGGCTGAGTCCTCCTCTACAGCTGCTGCTGCTGTGCCCTCCTCTACTCAAAGTGCACACACCCAGCTCCCCAGGGCCTATTCCTCATCCCACACCGTCCTGGGCCTGAGTTGCCTGCAAGCTGAAAGTCACACCGGACAAGCACTCCTGGATGGTCTGAACAAACAGGTGGATCAGTGGCTGACCCCTCACCAACTGGAGATCAGCAAAGTTGTGTGTGACAACTGAAGCAATCTGTTAGCGACATTGAATTTGGGAAAGTTAACACGTGTTCCCTGCATGGCACATGTGTTGAATCTTATTATTCAATGCTTTGTGCCTAAGTATCCAGGCTTACAGGAGGTTCTCAAGCAGTCCCGGAAGGTGTGTGGCCATTTCAGGTGTTTCTACACAACCATGGTGTGCTTTACAGAGATTTAGCGGTGAAAGAACCTGCCAGTGACAAGCTTAATTTGCGACAACCCGACTTGCTGGAATTCAAATCTGCTACTGTTTGACCACCCGCTCCAACAAGAAAAAGCCATACACGAGTATCTGTACGAGTATGGTGCTAGGACAGGCCATGGGGAGCTGGGGTATTTTTTTTGCTGCGTTACTAAACACTCATGCGCAATGCCTGCAGATTCATGTGTCCTTTTGAGGAGGTGACAAACCTGGTGAGCCACAGTGAAGGCACCATCAGCAACCTCATCCCATACGCATTCTTCCTGGAGCGTGCCCTGAGAAGAGTGCTGGATCAGGCCGTAGATGAGGGTGACCAAGAAGAGAAAGAGATGTGGGTGCCATCACCACCAGAACCAGCCTTGTCATCACCTGCAGTACCTGCAGCAACACAGGTAGAGGGCAAGTCTAAGGATGAGGAGTCTGAGGAGGAAAGTAGCTTTGAAGAGGTGGTAGACCAACCACAGCAGGCATCCCAGGGGGCTTGTGGTCACCTTTCATGTACTCTTGGTGTTGTACATGGCTGGAAGGGGCAACAGAATTTCCATGACGTCAGTGAGGAGGAGAAACGGGAGATGGCTAGCTCGGCATCCATCCTTGTGTAAATGAGTCTTTCAGGCTGTCATGCCTGTTGAGGGACCCCCGTATAAAAAGGCTTAAGGACAATGACCTGTACTGGGTGGAAATGCTGCTAGACTCTCTGTATAAGCACAAAGTGACGGAAATGTTACCGAATTACCACAAAGCAGAAAGGATGCAGCAGTTGCATAACAAGCTGGCAAGTATGCTTTACACTGCATTTAAGGGTGATGTCACAGCACGACGGGAAAGAGGTGCCAGCAATCCTCCTCCTCCCACTGCCACGCCGACAAGGACAGGGCACTGCAGCAATGTGATGGCAATGTCAGACATGCGCACTTTCTTTAGTCCAACGCCTCACCACAGCCCTTCGGGATCCATGCCTTGACCAGCAGGTAGCGGACTACCTGACCTTAAATGTGAATATCAACACACTGAGGAGCGATGAAACCCTGGACTACTGGATGCGCAGGCTTGACCTGTGGCCAGAGCTGTCACAAATTTGCCACTGAACTTCTGGCTTGCCCCTCCTCAAGTGCCCTGTCAGAAAGGACTTTCAGTGCAGCTGGAGGGATTGTCACTAACACGAAAAGTCGCCTAGGTCACAAAAGTGTTGACTACCTGACCTTTATTAATATGAATGAGGCATGGATCCCGGAGAGTTACTGCATGCAGGAAGACTTGTGACTTAGTCCCCAGATTCCCCCACACAGCTGACTTTACTCTCTCCATGCCGCATTCTTGGGATATTTTCTCCAGGTAAATCCTGAATTTTTCAGGCCACTGCTACAGCAGCGGCTACTACAATACCTACTTTTTCAGGCTTGTGTACATGCTTATTTTTTCTGGCCTTTGGTGATGCACTGTGGCTTCTACAACACCAAAAAAGACATGTACATGCATCAATTTCCCTTCATGAAGGGGCTTTCGTATCACAATGAAGCAAAAGATTGTGGGTGGGCTGCACACCCAAGATGATAAGGTCATTGTTTGATTGTGGACAGACCAAATTCAATTGGCTGGATAAGTGGCAAGAACCATTATTTTTTTATGGTCATCTCAGGTGATCAATAAAGCCATTGTGAGCCACAGAGTTGGTGTTGTGACTTGTTAAAGGGCTGAGACTACGAAAGTGAGCGTAAATGGGATGCCAGTCAGCTCCAGGTCCGCGCTGTGTCCAGCCAGCAAACTGTGCAGCAATGGAGAATCAAAGTTCCCCATCGTTGCCTGAGACCTACTAGTAGAGATGGCCCGAACGGTTCGCCGGCGAACAGTTCGTGGTGAACTTCCGGGGTTCGCGATCGCGGAGAACTGCAAACTTTTCCCAGAAGTTCGGTTCGTCCCCATATGACCCTCTACATCACAGTCAGCAGGCCCATTGTAACCAATCAGGCTACATTCCCTCCTGGAGCCACTCCCCCCCACTTATAAAAGGCAGGCAGCATCAGGTTTTTCACTCACTCGTGTGCCTGCATTAATTAGTGAAGGGAGAGCTGCTGTGCAGAGACCTAAAGGGAAAGCTTAGTTAGACTCTTGTAGGCTTCTTAGCTTGCTCCTTACTGATTGTTATTGCTAAAAAAAGGACCCCTCAACAGCTCTTTTGAGAGCTAATCTTGTTCTTGTGATCTATTTTTTTTGTGTGTGTGGCCGACATGCATTATGTACAGCCCTGTCAGTCAGTTGCAGTTGGCCTTTGGCCCCTTGGGGGTATAATTACTGCTGTGCCAGGTGCACATTATAATACCCATCACTGCATATACCTTACCTACTACCTGTTGTTCACTTCAGTGCATCCACCCACCTACGTGAGCACACGCAGTGTCACTGTGCCTGTCCGGTACCTGTGTGTGTGTGACAGGTGCACATTGTAATGCCCATCACTGCATATACCTACCTGTTGTTCACAGTGCACCCACCTACCTGAGAGTGCACGCAGTGTCACTGTGCCTGTCCGGTACCTGTGTGTGTGACAGGTGCACATTGTAATACCCATCACTGCATATACCTACCTGTTGTGTTTAGTGCACCCACCTACCTACGTGAGTGCACACAGTGTGATATACCACTCCGTGCATACCTGTTCACTGCACCTGTGTGACTGCACATTGTATTAGTCAAGTCAGTGCATACCTTTCAATTCACCCCCCCCGATATGGACAAAATGGACAAAACAGGTAGAGGCAGAGGCAGATCCAGAGGAAGGCCACCCAGCAGGTCTATGCGAGGTCGTGCTGATGTGATTTCGTGCGGCCCTGGACCAAAGTACAGTGCTCAGAAGAAGGCACGTCTCATCAACTCCCAAGATTGTCAGGACGTGGTTGACTATTTAACACAGAACACCTCATCTTCCGAAGCCACCAGCGCTACGCCAAGTACCACATCCACTACATTTGACAGTTCGCAGGAGTTATTTGGTGGGGAAATCACTGAAGCACAGCCATTATTGTTACAACCAGATTAAGGCGCTAAGCAAGTTACACCACCTCATGTGTCTGAGTTAGGCGACACTATGGACTTAACGTGTGAGGAGGATGAAGTACCTGCTGTTAGTGCAGTTTTGGAGGTGTCTGAGGCAAGCGAAGCTGGGTAGGATGACTATGATGATGATGATATGGATGCTACATATGTTACCAATAGAGGAGATGAACAGGGGGACAGTTCAGAGGGGGAGTCAGAGAGAAGTAGGAGGAGATGAGTTCCTGAAAGAAGCAGGGGGAGCTCATCGTCAGAAACAGCTGGTGGCAGTGTCCGGCGCCATGTATCACCACCTATGGACAGCCAGCCAACATGCCCTTCAACGTCAGCTGCTGATGCCACCATAGTGCCATCCCCCTAGGGGGACTCAGCGATTTGGAAATCTTTTAGTGTGTCTGCCGTAGATCAGAGTGATGTCATCTGTTCTCTCTGCCTCCAAAAATTGAGCCGTGGAAAGGCCAACACCCACGTAGGGACGAAGGCACATGGAGAAAAGGAACAAACTGCAATGGGAAGAGCACCAGAGGAAAAGCAGCAAACAAAAGAAAAGCCACCCTCCTTCTCCTCTTCCTCCTTCAGGTGCAGTATCTTCAGCCACTTTCTCCCTTGCACCTTCACAGCCACCCTCCTCCACACTGCCTCTGACCTTGAGCGGTTCCTGCTCCTCTGCCCACAGCAGCCAGGTGTCTGTGAAGGAAATTTTTGAGCGGAAGAAGCCAATTTCTGGCAGTCACCCCCTTGCCTGGCGTCTGACAGCTGGCTTGGAACTGAGAACAGTTTTTAGCTCGCCAGCTGTTACCATACCAGCTGGTGGACTCTGAGGCCTTCCGTAAATGTGTGGCCATTGGGACACCACAGTGGAAGATGCCAGGCCGCAATTATTTCTCTAAAAAGGTGATACCCAAACTGTACCATGAAGTTGAGAGACAAGTGGTGTCAATCTCTGGCACACAGCATTGGGTCAAGGGTCCACCTGACCACGGATGCCTGGTCTGCCAAGCACGGTCAGGGCAGGTACATTACTTACATTGCCCATTGGGTCAACCTGGTGACCGATGGCAAGCAGGGAGTACATGGCTGTGCAGCGCACCAACTTGTGACACCTCCACGGCTTACAGGCAGGCCTCCTGCCACCTCCTCTCCTCCTGCTACATCCTCTTCGCTGTCATCATCCTCCTACTCCTTGACTGAGTGGTAGTTCAACTCTACTGGTGCTGCAATCTCCTCTCCAGCTACACAGCCCCAGCTCTCCATGGCCTATGCTGCATGCCAGGTACGGCGGTGTCACGCCATCTTAGACATGTCTTGCCTCAAAGTGGAGAGTCACACTAGAGCAGCTCCCCTGGCTGCTCTTAACAAACAGGTGGATAAGTGGCTGACCCCGCACCAGCTGGAGATTGGCAACGCGGTGTGTGACAACGGCAGCAATCTCATTTCCGCTTTGAATTTGGGAAAGCTGACACATTTACCCTGCATGGCACATGTGCTGAATCTAGTCATTCAAAGATTTGTGTCAAAGTACCCAGGCTTAGAGGATGTCCTGAAGCAGGCCAGGAAGTTGTGTGGACATTTCAGGCGGTCTTACACAGCCATGGCATGCTTTGTGGACATTCAGCGGAGAAACAAGTTGCCGGTGAGAGGCCTGATTTGCGATAGCCCGACTCGCTGGAATTCGACCATCCTTATGTTCTCTCGCCTGCTAGAACAGGACAAAGCCGTCACCCAGTACCTCTACAACTACAGTAGAAGGACACAGTCTGGGGAAATGGGGATGTTCTGGCCCAACAACTGGACACTCATGCAAAATGCATGCAGGCTCATGCGGCCGTTTGAGGAGGTTACCAACCTGGTGAGTCGCAGTGAAGGCACCATCAGCGACATGATCCTCTACGTTTACTTCCTGGAGGGTGCCGTGCGTAGAGTGGTGGATCAAGCTGTGGAGGAGAGTGAACAGAAACGGTTACGGGAGGAAGCATTGTGGGATCAATTCTCATCAGAACCAGATGTTTCCTCAACACCTGCGGCAGCACAGAGGGGGGAGGAGGAAGAGGAGGAAGAGTCATGTGGGGAAGAGGATTCAGACTCGGATGATGAGGAAGGTGTTTCTTTGGAGGAGGAGGCGGCAGCAGAAGAACAACCACAGCAGGCGTCGCAGGGGGCTTGTGCTGCTTAACGGAACGTTGTATTGTCCGTGGCTGGGGGGAGAAGGAGGACTTACCTGACATCACTGAGGAAGAGCAAGAGGAGATGGATAGTATGTCTGGATCCAACTTTGTGCAGATGGCGTCTTTCATGCTGTCCAGCCTGTTGATGGATCCCCGTATAAAAATCTGAAGGGGAATGAGCTGTACTGGGTGGCCACGCTACTAGACCCTCAGTATAGGCACAAAGTGGCAGACATGTTACCAACTCACCAGAAGGCAGAAAGGATGCAGCACTTGCAGAGCAAGCTGGCAACTATGCTTTACAATGCGTTTAAGGGTGATGTCACAGCACAACGCAATAAAGGTACCACTGCCAGTAATCCTTCTCCCATGTCCACGCAGGCAAGGACAGGAAGCTCCAGCGATCTCATGGTGATGTCGGAAATACGGACATTCTTTAGTCCAATTCACCTTAGCCCTTCCGGATCCACTCTCCACCAACGCCTGGACCGGCAGGTAGCCGACTACCTGGCCTTAAGTGTGGATGTAGACACTGTGAGCAGCAATGAACCCTTGGACTACTGGGCGCAAGTCTCTCCCCACACAGCACCTCTGCCCGCAGGCCGCTTGACTGCCTTCTCCGCCACCACCAGTACAGGTTAGCTAGGTGGGCGCCTCTAATATAGGTAGCCATAATAGTTGCCCCCAGCATAGGTTAGATAGGTAGATGCCCCCAGCATAGGTTAGTTAGGTAGGCGGCTCAAATATAGGTAGCCAGTATAGTTATCACCTGTATAGGCTAGCTAGGTAGGTAGGTAGGTAGGTGCCCCCAATACAGGTTAGATAAGTTAATGTTCCCACTATAGATTAGATAGGTAGGTGCCCCCCAGTATAGGTTAGATAGGTAGGTGTCCCCCAGTACAGGTTAGATTAGGTAGCTGCCCCCTCAGTATAGGTTAGATTAGGTAGCTGCCCCCCAGGTTAGATAGGTAGCTGCCCCCCAGTATAGGTTAGATGGGTAGCTGTCCCCCAGTATAGGTTAGATAGGTAGCTGCCCCCCAGTATAGGTTAGATTAGGTAGCTGCCCCCAGTATAGGTTAGATTAGGTAGCTGCCCCCCAGTATAGGTTAGATAGATAGCTGCCCCCAGTATAGGTTAGATAGGTAGCTGCCCCCCCAGTAAAGGTTAGATTAGGTAGCTGCCCCCCAGTATAGGTTAGATTAGGTAGCTGCCCCCAGTATAGGTTAGATTAGGTAGCTGCCCCAAGTATAGGTTAGATTAGGTGGCTGCCCCCCAGTATAGGTTGGATTAGGTAGGTGCCCCCCAGTATAGGTTAAATTAGGTAGCTGCCCCCCAGTATAGGTTAGATTAGGTAGCTGCCCCCCAGTATAGGTTAGATCAAGTAGCTGCTCCCCAGTATAGTTTAGATAGGTAGGTGCCCCCCAGGATAGGTTAGATAGGTAGCTGCCCCAGTACAGGTTAGATTAGGTAGCTGCCCCCTCAGTATAGGTTAGATTAGGTAGCTGCCCCCTCAGTATAGGTTAGATTAGGTAGCTGTCCCCCAGTATAGGTCAGATTAGTTAGGTGCCCCCAGTATAGGTTAGATTAGGTAGCTGCCCCCCAGTATAGGTTAGATTAGGTAGCTGTCCCCCAGTATAGGTCAGATTAGTTAGGTGCCCCCAGTATAGGTTAGATTAGGTAGCTGCCCCCCAGTATAGGTTAGATTAGGTAGCTGCCCCCCAGTATAGGTTAGATTAGGTAGCTGCCCCCCAGTATAGGTTAGATAGGTAGGTGCCCCCCAGGATAGGTTAGATAGGTAGGTACCCCCAGGATAGGTTAGATAGGTAGGTACCCCCAGGATAGGTTAGATTAGGTAGGTGCCCCCCAGTATAGGTTAGATTAGGTAGCTGCCCCCAGTATAGTTTGGATAGGTAGGTGCCCCCCAGGATAGGTTAGATAGGTAGGTACCCCCAGGATGGGTTAGATAGGTAGCTGCCCCCCAGTATAGGTTAGATTAGGTAGCTGCCCCCCAGTATAGGTTAGATTAGGTAGGTGCCCCCAGTATAGGTTAGATTAGGTAGCTGCCCCCCAGTATAGGTTATATAGGTAGGTGCCCCCCAGGAAAGGTTAGATATGTAGGTGCCCCCCAGGATAGGTTAGATAGGTAGCTGCCCCAGTTACAGGTTAGGTAGGTGCCCCCCATGATGGAGGGGGGAGCCACGGGGAGGGCAGCCCGACCTCTCCCTCCCTTCCTCTCCCCGGCCGCCCTCCATGCTCCCCCCTCGGTGTGCAGGGAAGCGCTATACAAAAGCGCTATACAAAACGACTCACCTCCCTGGTTCCAATCGCTGCTCTCTCCATAGACGCTGATACACACGCTGCTTCCTGTTCAACGGGCTGCCCTCCCCGCGGCTGTGGCTCCCCCCTCCATCACAGCGCCTCCCTCCCAACAGCGCTGAGGGCGCCCGCACGGGCCGCACGGCCCTAGAAACGGCCATGGACTTTG
The DNA here is from genome assembly GCF_040937935.1 of Hyperolius riggenbachi. Lineage (NCBI taxonomy): Eukaryota > Metazoa > Chordata > Amphibia > Anura > Hyperoliidae > Hyperolius > Hyperolius riggenbachi. Next base: position 141,985,845 of record NC_090655.1, read on the forward strand.
GTATGGAATAGAGATTTGAAATTGGGCCCCACACCTCAAAAAAAATTCACCAAAATATTGTGTGTGATAGTGGAGGAATCTATGCAGAAAAGTGTGTTGAGTTTAGCATATTTATGTTTAAAACCATTATGCTGGGAATACACCAGGAGTTGGTTCTTTTTTGACAGATTTACTTTCTGATCAATTTTCCGATTGATTTTCAGGTCATTTTTCTGAACAATTTCCATTTACTTCTATGAAAAAAAATCGAATAGAAAAATTATCAAAATCTGATCAGACCTGTCGGAAATTATCTATTGAGCCATTTATTTGCCTCATGGTGTATTCCCAGCATTAGGGGAGTTGTCTGTGTAATGTATACATAGTGCTGCACTTTGTTAGTGTTATTGTGTTGTAATTTTGTGGCTTGCTTTGTAAAAATGATCTGTTATTTACTGTTGTATCCGTATTGCAATTGTGAGAAACTACTCGGGTGTTGAGTCCTTCTCCCCATATTCTGATTCACCCTATTTAACATAAAGCAGCTGCTCTGTTCTTGGCAATCAATATTAAAACAGTGAGGTGTCAGTAGGAACCTCTTGAAAAACTACTATGAAAAACAAAGTTTTATTTTCTGGAATAAAAGTTTGACTACTAATTGAATAAAGGTTTTTATAGGAGAATGCTGGCTAAATGCCATTGGTGAGCAGCTGTCTGAACAGTCAGTGTTCATTATTTGATACAAAATTATTCTCAAATCAAATCAGCTGCATTCAGCGCAAAGTCAAACTCAATCAAAACATTCTTTTGAACGCAAGTACAAATTAAACAAAAAAAAATACAAAAAATGCACTACAAACTATATTCCATAGCTTGAAAACAATATGAATAAATGGCTTCAGTTATTACCTAAATTCCTTAGTAACCTCAAGCATCTCACAAACACCAAAAACATAATAAACATCTTGATTAAAAAATAATTGTCACATTAGAAAAGTTATCTTTTCCAAATAGCTCTTGCATTCCACATTATGAATAAAACCCCTAAGCTAGATTTAAAGACTAAGTAAATGTGAACTAAGTTCAAGTACAGCTGCCGACTTCCCATCACAATATTGTGTTAGATATTGCATCCACTGCAACAAGACAATAAAACAGAGTCTCTCAGATATTACTAACCTTTCTTCCCCCAGAGCTCCATTCTCTTCTGCAAGCACAAATGCTTTGTGACTGTAGTCGCAGCAATATTTCAATATTTGTTGATAAGTCGATCATTCACATCTGAAGCAGGATGCCATCTTCCTTTCCGTCTTCATGGAATGGCAAGAAAGATTACTTTTATGTGTATGTGTAGAATAACTGTGCGGTGGATCAGTTAAAATAAGAAAGAAAGGTTAAAAAAGGGTTTATGCTCTTATCTCATACTCTAGTCTCATTGAAGTTACTGAATAATTTCTATAAACACTCTACAATAAAGATAAAAACAAAAAATAAAAAAAATCCACACAAAAACATTACTCCAAAAAGAACTAGAAAAATAATGTGTACCGATTTTTTTTTTTTTTTTTTTTTTTTTTTTAGGTAGAAAGCGTTTTAATAAAGCTAATAAAAATATTATCTGGACTTACAAATGTAAGTGCAGTCCTCTATCTTCCCTTCAGAGTGCTCTTTAAAAAACATAGACAAATAAGACGTATGTTTTTTCCAGAGTAAAATGATCCATAAATTGCTTTTCTCCTATGTTGCTGTCACTTACAGTAGGTAGTAGAACTCTGACAGAAGCAACAGGTTTTGGACTAGTCCTTCCCTTCATAGGGAATTCTCAGCAAGGCTTTTATTCTTTATAAATATATTCCCTAAAAAGGATTTAAACAATGATGCTGGGCAGCTTCCCTGCTCGCTACACAGTTTTATGGCAGTTGGACAGAGCAACTTCCATTCATTAAGAGCTTTTGACTAGTCCAAAACCTGTCGCTTCTGTCAGATTTCTACTACTTACTGTAAGTGAAAGCAACATACGAGAAAAGTAATTTATGGCTCATTTTACTCTGGAAAAACGTACTTTTTATTTATTTATGTTTGCAAATATTTTAAATTTTAAAATTTTTCACAAAGGTGCCCCTTTAATGATATGTGCCATTGTACACTCAATTGCTTGCATATCCAGAATAAGGCAGTTTAGTTTACTCTCCCATGATAAAGCCATCTGTGCAAGCCAAACAATTATGCCAAACATAATGGTCAAAATTGTTGGCAATTTTTCCAGAATATCAAATATTTCTCACAAAAAAGTATTGCAGTAACATGTTTTGCTATACATACGTTTATTCCCTTTGTGTGTATTGGAACAAAACAAAAAAAGGGAGAAAAAAAGCAAATTGGACATAATGGCCTCAATTCACTAAGCTTTATCAAACACTTTATCAAACGTTTGATAATTTACCTCATGGGTAAAATCTAATTTTG